>NW_013921956.1:0-213 GCF_000517525.1 Limulus polyphemus | reverse complement strand
GTAACCAAAAGCTTCCCTGCAGTACACATACGCTTTCAGAAAAGCGAATAAAAGAGTAACATAAAACGACCAAAAAAGACTCAAAAATGATAATAGAATTCTAGAATTTTGCATGTAAATACGCAAGTATGCAACGAACGTTCTTGAAAAAATTTCTAGAAAATCCGTCCAAATGGAACGAAGTACTGGTACAAAACGCAAAACGTTCCATAA
>NW_013921955.1:0-213 GCF_000517525.1 Limulus polyphemus | reverse complement strand
CATGACAGGCTATAGATTCCCCAACAAAACAGTACTTTTCGGGTAACCACTTCTGCGATGGTCCAACATGACAGGCTATAGATTACCCAACAAAACATTACTTTTCGGGTAACCACTTCTGCGATGGTCCAACCTGACAGACTATAGATTCCCCAACAAAACATTAATTGTTTGGTTAACAGTTCTGCGATGGTCCAACATGACAGGCTATAG
>NW_013921954.1:0-332 GCF_000517525.1 Limulus polyphemus | reverse complement strand
ATGTTTTCTTACTGACAGTACACATTATCGTTGAATATTGTGTCTTCTTATTGACAGTACACCGATAATGTGTACTGTCAGTAAGAAAATACAAGATTTAACAATAATCACATTATCGTGAATATTGTTTCTTCTTATTGAATGTACACAGTATCGTTAATTCTTGTTTCTTCTTATTGACAGTACACAGTATCGTTAAATCTTGTGTCTTCTTATTCACAGTACACAGTATAGTTAAATATTGTGTTTTTTTATGGATAGTACACAGTATTGCTAAATCGTGTTTCTCCTTATTGATAGTGCACACTATCGTTAAATCTTGTGTCTTCTTA
>NW_013921953.1:0-262 GCF_000517525.1 Limulus polyphemus | reverse complement strand
AAATTTAACGATACTGTGTACTGTCAATAAGAAGACACAAGATTTAACGATCGTTTGCGTTCTTCTTGATAGTACACAGTATTTATAAATCTTGTGTCTTTTTATTGCCAGAACACAGTATCGTTAAATCTTGTGTCTTCTTATTGACAATACACAGTATTGTTAATTCTTGTGTCTTTTTATTGACAGTACACAGTATCCTTAAATCTTCTGTCTTCTTATTGACAGGACACATTATTGTTAACTCTTGTGTTTCTTACAG
>NW_013921952.1:0-213 GCF_000517525.1 Limulus polyphemus | reverse complement strand
GAGTATTCCCAAATTTATTGTAGTTACATGTGTCATGGTTTATTAAGCTGTGTGAATATTGCCAAGTTTACTGTAGTTACATGTGTCATGGTTTATTAAGTTGTAAGAATATTTCCAAGTTTACTGTAGTTACATGTGTCATGGTTTATTAAGCTGTAAGAATATTTCCAAGTTTTCTGTAGTTACATGTGTCATGGTTTATTAAGTTGTAAG
>NW_013921951.1:0-213 GCF_000517525.1 Limulus polyphemus | reverse complement strand
TTGTTACCAGAGGGTCCTAAATTGATGATTCTTCACCAAATTTGGTATGTATTTACACTTTATCGTTGCGTAGTAATGTGCAGAGTTTTACCTTCCTACTGTTTATTTTAAAGGAGTTATGGAACGTTTTGCGTTTTGTACCAGTACGTCGTTCCATTTGGACGGATCATCTCCAAATTTTGTATGATCGTTCGTTGCATACTTGTGTATTTA
>NW_013921950.1:0-213 GCF_000517525.1 Limulus polyphemus | reverse complement strand
GTAACACAAATACGTTTTAATATTACACACAACAGCACAATTTACAATAACAATTATTATAAATAGTTATTACAAACAATGATTTATAAACAAAAGTTTCACAAACTAATCTGGAACATCCTTGATATCTTATCAAGGGTTCACGACGAGCGAGTTAATTGCGAGTTGATGTAGGTACGATTTGCTTAACAGGGAGCTAGCTAGCCCTGTAGA
>NW_013921949.1:0-212 GCF_000517525.1 Limulus polyphemus | reverse complement strand
CGTAGTAATGAGGGCCAAGGGAATAAAGGATATAAACTATTTGTATTGTTAAACCGTAGTAATGAGGACCAAGGGAATGAAGGATACACATTATTTGAATTGTTAAACCGTAGTAATGAGAACCAAGGGAATAAAGGATATAAATTATTTGTAATGTTAAACCGTTGTAATGAGGACCATGGGAATAAAGGATATAATATATTTGTATTGTT
>NW_013921948.1:0-214 GCF_000517525.1 Limulus polyphemus | reverse complement strand
TCTTTGACATGGTATGTTCCAACAATTTAAATGTCGTTAATATCTACTGTTGTTTAATGTTTTCTTTGACACTGGTATGTTACTATCTGTTTAAATGTCGTTAATATCTACTGTTGTTTAATGTTTTCTTTGACACCGGTATGTTACTACCTGTTTACATGTCGTTAATATCTACTGTTGTTTAATGTTTTCTTTGACACTGGTATGTTACTAC
>NW_013921947.1:0-212 GCF_000517525.1 Limulus polyphemus | reverse complement strand
ATGAGTTAAAAACAAATTGTAATTTACAGAATCCTTACAATACAGATCATGTTTTAATTCCCATGTTGAGCATGAGTTAAAAACAAATTGTAATTTACAGAATACTTACAATACAGATCATGTTTTAATTCTCATGTTGAGCATGAGTTAAAAACAAATTGTAATTTACAGAATACTTACAATACAAACCATGTTTTAATTCTCATGTTTAT
>NW_013921946.1:0-214 GCF_000517525.1 Limulus polyphemus | reverse complement strand
GTTAGAGAGCAGGAGAGACGTTACAGCGTTTGTTTAACGCGATTGTTGAAGTTGAGTGTATTGGTAAAGTTATATTCGGAAATAACAAACTAGTTTTGTTAAGAAAGAACTTGTGTCGCTTAAGTTTCGTCGGAACGAAGTTACGGAAAGTTAATTAACAAACGGAGACGTAACAAATTGGTGTCAGAGAGTGGGACAAAAAAAAATGGAAACG
>NW_013921945.1:0-389 GCF_000517525.1 Limulus polyphemus | reverse complement strand
CCAGAAGAAGATAGCAAGAACAAAACTTACTGGTTTGTAAGTGGTTGATTTAGGTTGCCAGAAGAAGATAGCAAGAATATAACTTACTGGTTTGTAAATTACACTTATCTGTCTACATAATACACTTTTATTACACTTATCTCTCTAGATAATACACGTTTATTACACTTATCTCTAGATAATACACGTTTATTACACTTATCTCTAGATAATATACTTTTATTACACTTATCTCTCTAGATAATACACGTTTATTACACTTATCTCTCCAGATAATACACGTTTATTACACTTATCTCTAGATAATATACTTTTATTACACTTATCTCTCTAGATAATACACGTTTATTACATTTATCTCTAGATAATACACGTTTATTACATTTATC
>NW_013921944.1:0-628 GCF_000517525.1 Limulus polyphemus | reverse complement strand
CTGGCATTGAACAAACTGAGAAAGTTAGTTACTGAGTAAATAAGGAGCAAAACGTGTGGGCGTCAAAGGTTATGACAAATATGGTGTGGGGAAATAATAACATCAAGCCTTATAAGGAAAATAATAAATAAAACGGAATTGTTGTATTTTAAATAAATATTCGTTTGTTAGGGGGGCGCTTGCCATTACGCAATGATGACGAGCAAAATGTAGAAGCTTCCTTCACTAGGTAGAAAACAAGTAAACCATAAAAACGCAAACCAGAGCTTTTCATGCCAACTGGGAAACAATGAACACACTAGATCCAGATAGATAGATCAAACATAGTAGTAATTTCAGTTTAGAGTTTTCCAAAAATTTTAAAACCGAAAAAAAGAGCTTCGGAAATAAAATTTAGAAGAAAACAACCAACGATGTTCAGAAATAAATATTTTTCGTCACCCTACCCATGATTGTCAATGAAGGTTTAATTCTTAGAAAAAAAATCAAATAATTCTCTGGATACTCCCATTTCCCCCACAACTAAATCTATAGTATTGGATTTATTGATCCCAGCCTATTGGATTTATTGATCCCAGCCACATTGAATTTCCCCCACAACTAAATCTATGGCTCGGGGTACTCCCAA
>NW_013921943.1:0-214 GCF_000517525.1 Limulus polyphemus | reverse complement strand
AGCATCAGTCAATTTCAAGTGCTATTGTTTTTTGTTTTTTTTTGCTAAATAACATAAGAAATGTATACTGTTTATATTATCAAATCTAGCCCTTCATACATTGTACACAGGGTTTAATATACTTTGTAAAAACGTTTTGCTTATGCTGTTGTTGTGGAATGCCACCACTTTGGCGAACTGTATTTTACAGTCATATATTTACTATGATTGTTAC
>NW_013921942.1:0-213 GCF_000517525.1 Limulus polyphemus | reverse complement strand
GTTTAAGAATGTTTTACGGCCACTGCAACATCTTTATCAATACATGTCAGCTAACATGGTATAACCCACCTTGCACGAGAGGACACTATGGTCAAGGAAGATGGTGTATCACCACATATTACGGTCGTTGAGTATCATGAGAAATCTGAAACATATTTCTTTTAGGTTTTATTTGTCCATTACACACATAAAAACCTGTTGTGAAACACTCGT
>NW_013921941.1:0-213 GCF_000517525.1 Limulus polyphemus | reverse complement strand
ATTAAAGGATGATCTATTGTCTTTTAAACAAGGAGGACACATTAACCATCGACTTAATCAGCCCCAGACAATGACAAGCCCCTTCCAGACCCTGCAGCTAAACCCTGATGCAGACATCTTCAGCCCTGTTAGAAGTCACATCCCAGATATGAATGTCAGTACGAAGGAAGCTACAGGAATACAATGGGAAAGCACCATGGGAAGCATATAGAG
>NW_013921940.1:0-213 GCF_000517525.1 Limulus polyphemus | reverse complement strand
ATTCTAAGGTTCTTCAGGCCGGCTGGGATGCTACAAATATAGAATGCTACATATATTAGCGATTCTAAGGTTCTTTAGGCCGGCTGGGATGCTACAAATATGGAATGCTACATATATTAGCGATTCTAAGGTTCTTCAGGCCGGCTGGTATGCTACATATATTAGCGATTCTAAAGTTGTTCAGGCCTGCTGGGATGCTACAAATATGGAATG
>NW_013921939.1:0-213 GCF_000517525.1 Limulus polyphemus | reverse complement strand
CACTCACATTCTATCTGTTAGACTTGTTCTGTCTATTTACACTCACATTCTATCTGTTAGACTTGTTCTGTCTATTTACACTCACATTCTACCTGTTAGACTTGTTCTGTCTATTTACACTCACATTCTATTTGTTAGATTTTTTCTGTCTATTTACACTCACATTGTATCTGTTAGACTTGTTCTGTCTATTTACACTCACATTCTAGATAT
>NW_013921938.1:0-417 GCF_000517525.1 Limulus polyphemus | reverse complement strand
AGAAAGAATTCACTTTCAACAACCAAAATCTCAAATTTTTGTGAACACGAATAAGTCTGCCTTGTAGATTCCAAGCATTGGAATTTTCACTGAGCACAGTTTTGAGTTTATGTGTAGCTGTGGTTTCCTTTATGTAAAGATTTAATTCATTCTGGTTATTGTACAAAAACTGCTGGTTGACAGTGCTGACACCATAAGCTCAAGATAGTGAGGAAGTTCATATTTGGTTTTTAGAATCTGATCTTCATATGTAAAAAAAGTTTATTAAAATGATATTATGAAGATAAACTGAAACTATACTTGAAAATAGACCTTGAAATGGACCTGCAGATACGATTCTGTATCTAAAAAATACTGCATTCATAAAAAACTAAATTCTAGAGAATATTGTGAAACCACAGAAATGTGATAAGCTGG
>NW_013921937.1:0-212 GCF_000517525.1 Limulus polyphemus | reverse complement strand
CCGATTAACGGAATTAACTGTCACTTTTATAACGCAACAGAGCACAGATAGATATTGTGTAGCTCAATACTAAGAAGTCCAACAATAAACCAACCTTCTAAATTTTACGTATAGAAAAATACCTCTTTTTGTTATTCGTAAAAACGTAAGTAAATGTAGTTAACTAGGAACCATGTGTTGGTTTATTAACGGGTTTGATCTGTAAAAAATGC
>NW_013921936.1:0-247 GCF_000517525.1 Limulus polyphemus | reverse complement strand
GCAGATTAAAAATCCAGTTTGGATAGATATAGAAACAAAACTTAGAAAATATTTATGTCATATTGACTTATACGACAAAACTTCGAGTTTAACTAGATATAATTAGAAATGTAACTTTATATGGCTAGTCTAACAATTCCTTTGTTTCTTTTCTTAAATTTCGGGCAAGGTTAGTCGAAGGTTAACTCCGCTAGCTGTCTCTAATTTTGAAGTAATAGACTAGATGGAAGGCAGTTAGTAAACATCA
>NW_013921935.1:0-212 GCF_000517525.1 Limulus polyphemus | reverse complement strand
AAGTACACAGTATCGTTAGATCTTGTGTCTTCTTATTGACAGTACACAGTGTCGTTAAATCTTGTGTCTTTTTATGGATAGTACACAGTATTGCTAAATCGTGTGTCTCCTTATTGATAGTGCACAGTATCGTTAAATCTTGTGTCTTCTTATTGACAGTACACAGTATCGTTAAATCTTCTGTCTTCTGATTGACACGACACATTATTGTT
>NW_013921934.1:0-228 GCF_000517525.1 Limulus polyphemus | reverse complement strand
AGCAAAAACTGAAGGCTACAGCCTTGGTATGTTCGGCGAAAATATCAATTTTTTGAAACTTGAAAAACAGTGCTTTTTTGAAGCACAATTAAAAGGAGAATAACGGCTAGTGTTTATTTCGGTAGAAAATTCAAAATTCAGACATTATAACATTAACGAAAAAATATTACGTCGCGTCAAAAGCTAAATAAATAGAACTTTTGTTCATTCAGAGTAAACATAATCCAA
>NW_013921933.1:0-213 GCF_000517525.1 Limulus polyphemus | reverse complement strand
GGTACAAATACTCCATAAACACCTAGGTGTAACTATAGTCACCGAATATATAACCAACATACTCATTTTTTGCCTTACTTGGTACAACTACTCCAAAAAACCTAGGTGTAACTATAGTTACTGAATTTATAACCACTATACTCATCTTTAGTCTTACTTGGTACAACTACTCCATGAACAGCATAGGTTTAACTCTAGTTTCCGAATTTATAA
>NW_013921932.1:0-213 GCF_000517525.1 Limulus polyphemus | reverse complement strand
ACTTTTTTGATGTTTCATTACATTATTTTGCAATCCCAAAAAATTTGTGTAGTCCATAAAGTGCAAATTTTATCTATTTTAATTTTTTAATAATCACATACTCTCCTTATGGGTTCGGTAATATACAAGACCCAAAAATAATATTTGTAAATAAACCTAAACAATAAATGAGTATTTTTGTTTATAACTAAGATTTCATGTTTATATATGTAC
>NW_013921931.1:0-702 GCF_000517525.1 Limulus polyphemus | reverse complement strand
CTATACTAACATCATCTTTACTTGTACTATAAGTTAATAGTACATGTAAAGATGATGTTTTATAGTACAAGTAAAGATGATGTTAGTATAGTACATGTAAAGATGATGTTAGTATAGTACATGTAAAGATGATGTTAGTATAGTGCAAGTAAAGATGATGTTATTATAGTACAAGTAACAATGATCTTAGTATAGTACAAGTAACGATGATGTTAGTTACAAGTAAAGATGATCTATACTAACATCATCTTTACTTGTACTATAAGTTAGTATAGTACAAGTAAAGATGATGTAAAGATGATGTTAGGTTTTATAGTACAAGTAAAGATGATGTTAGTATAGTACATGTAAAGATGATGTTAGTATAGTACATGTAAAGATGATGTTAGTATAGTGCAAGTAAAGATGATGTTATTATAGTACAAGTAACAATGATCTTAGTATAGTACAAGTAACGATGATGTTAGTTTTACTTGTACTATACTAACATTATATTTACTGTACTATACTAACATCATCTTTACTTGTACTATAATAACATCATCTTTACTTGCACTATACTAACATCATCTTTACTTGTACTATAATAACATCATCTTTACTTGTACCATAATAACATTATATTTACTGTACTATAATAACATCATCTTTACATGTACTATAATAACATCATCTTTACTTGTACTATACTAACATCATCTT
>NW_013921930.1:0-291 GCF_000517525.1 Limulus polyphemus | reverse complement strand
TAGTGTGTAACTGTTAAGGTGATTCCAGTAGGTAGACTTTTGGAAGGTTAGTTGGTCATTAGTTGGTGCAACGTCTGGAGAGTATTGCATGCAGTGTGTAACTGTTAAGGGTGATTCCAGTAGGTAGACTTATGGAAGGTTAGTTGGTGCAACGTCTGAGAGTATTGCATGCAGTGTGCAACTTTTAAGGGTGATTCCAGTAGGTAGACTTTTGAAAGGTTAGTTGGTCAACGTCTGAGAGTATTGCATACAGTGTGTAACTGTTAAGGGTGATTCCAGTAGGTAGACTTA
>NW_013921929.1:0-213 GCF_000517525.1 Limulus polyphemus | reverse complement strand
TTACCACATTAAGAGATATAACAGTGTTGTTGTGAAACTGTAGTTAAACTGTTTCATGAAAGAACCAGATGTTACCACATTAAGAGATATAACAGTGTTGTTGTGAAACTGTGGTTGAACTGTTTCATGAAAGGACCAGATGTTACCACATTAAGAGCCATAACAGTGTTTTTGTGAAACTGTGGTTGAACTGTTTCATGAAAGGACCAGATG
>NW_013921928.1:0-213 GCF_000517525.1 Limulus polyphemus | reverse complement strand
TTGGAGACATTTACATTGTTTCACTGTTGAATAGGTTCCTACAGATTGTTCCTACGTTCTGTCTGATTTGGAGACATTTAAATTGTTTCACTGTTGAATCGGTTCCTACATTTGTCTGTTTTGGAGACATTTACATTGTTTCACTGTTGAATAGGTTCTTACATTTGTCTCATTTGTAAACATTTACATTGTTTCACTGTTGAATAGGTTCTT
>NW_013921927.1:0-214 GCF_000517525.1 Limulus polyphemus | reverse complement strand
AGATTTGATGGTAGCAATACAAGAGCAGCAAAAGAAACAAGAAGAATGAGAAAAGAAACAAGAAGAGAGATTACAGCAGCTGTTGCAGGAAAGAGAAAAGAAACAAGAAGAATGAGAAAAGAAACAAAAAGAGAGATTACAGCAGTTGTTGGAGGAAAACAAAAGAAACAAGAAGAGAAATTACAGCAGTTGTTGGAGGGAAAAGAAAAGAAAT
>NW_013921926.1:0-213 GCF_000517525.1 Limulus polyphemus | reverse complement strand
CATGGAGTAATTGTACCAAGTAACGCTAATGATGAGTATGGTGGTTATAAATTCTGTAACTAGAGTTACACCTAGGTGTTCATTGAGTAGTTGTACCAAGTATGGCTAAAGATGAGTATGGTGGTTATAAATTCTGTAACTAGAGTTACACATATGTGTTCCTGGAGTAGTTGTACCAAGTAAAGCAAAAGATGAGTATGATGGTTATAAATT
>NW_013921925.1:0-213 GCF_000517525.1 Limulus polyphemus | reverse complement strand
GAGTATGTTGTTGTTGAGCAATAAAGAATCAAAACGTGCGAGTATGTTGTTGTTAAACAATAAAGAATCAAAACGTGCGATTATGTTGTTGTTAAACAATAAAGAATCAAAACGTGCGAGTATGTTGTTGTTAAACAATAAAGAATCAAAACGTGCGAGTATATTGTTGTTAAACAATAAAGAATCAAAACGTGCGAGTATGTTGTTGTTGAA
>NW_013921924.1:0-264 GCF_000517525.1 Limulus polyphemus | reverse complement strand
TATAATATTAAAACAGTCTCCCAGTATAAAACATATCATATCAGTCTCTATAATATTAGAACATTCTCCCAGTATAAAACATATCATATCAGTTTCTATAATATTAAAACATTCTCCCAGTATAAAACATATCATATAAGTCTCTATAATATTAGAACATTCCCCCGTTATAAAACATATTATATCAGTCTCTATAATATTAGAACATTCTCCATTCTCCCAGTGTAAAACATATCATATCAGTCTCTATAATATTAAAACATT
>NW_013921923.1:0-213 GCF_000517525.1 Limulus polyphemus | reverse complement strand
CTTTGTACTCGTGATCTCACGTGGTGCACTGGGCGATGCTCATAAGTCTTTGTACTAGTGACCTCACGTGGTGTACTGGGTGATGCTCATAAGTCTTTGTACTAGTGATCTCACGTGGTGCACTGGGCGATGCTCATAAGTCTGTGTACTAGTGATCTCACGTGGTGCACTGGGCGATGCTCATAAGTCTTTGTACTAGTGATCTCAGGTGGT
>NW_013921922.1:0-209 GCF_000517525.1 Limulus polyphemus | reverse complement strand
TACAGATTGTCAATCTAACCATCACTCAGTTTGGTAGTTAGTTACAGGTTTGTCAATCTAACCATCACTCAGTTTGGTAGTTAGTTACAGGTTTGTCAATCTAACCATAACTCAGTTTGGTAGTTAGTTACAGATTGTCAATCTAACCATCACTCAGTTTGGTTGTTAGTTACAGATTGTCAATCAAACCATCACTCAGTTTGGTATTT
>NW_013921921.1:0-215 GCF_000517525.1 Limulus polyphemus | reverse complement strand
ATCAGTAGTTCATATAAAACATTAAAAAACATTGGAAGTGGATGCTGCTTTCCCTCTTATCAGTAGTTCATATAAAACATTAAAAAACATTGGAAGTGGATGCTGATTTCCCTCTTATTAGTATTTCATATAAAACATTAAAAAACATTGGAAGTGGATGCTGCTTTCTGTCTTATCAGTAGTTCAAATAAAACATTAAAAAACATTGGAAGTAG
>NW_013921920.1:0-271 GCF_000517525.1 Limulus polyphemus | reverse complement strand
CTTATTGAAAGATTTAACAATACTGTGTACTGACTGTGTACTCTCCATAAGAATACACGTTGTTAAATCTTGTGTCCTCTTAATGACAGTACAGAGTATCGTTAAATCTTGTGTTTTCTTATATAAAGTACACAGTATCGTTAAATCTTGTGCTTCTTATTGACAGTACACAGTATCGTTAAATCTTGTGTCTTCTTATTGACAGTACACAGTATTGTTAAATCTTGTGTATTCTTATGGAGAGTACACAGTATTGTTAAATATTGTGGTA
>NW_013921919.1:0-213 GCF_000517525.1 Limulus polyphemus | reverse complement strand
TACACCAATAAAATTACAATGAAACGCTCACGTACATTCCTAGTGAAAGTCGTATTCTTGGTGTGAAGAGAGTACTTTTATGTAAAATTTTGGACTGTGATAAATAAACGGTTGTTGCACATACCGTAGTTATTTTTCTAATTATCTGAATCTTGAATACACAAAGGCTGAAATTTTTTTATGGATTTTTGTTTGTGGTGCCATTTGATAGAT
>NW_013921918.1:0-213 GCF_000517525.1 Limulus polyphemus | reverse complement strand
TTTCAATAAGAAGACACAAGATTTAACAACATTGTGTACTGTCAATAAGAAGACACAAGATTTAACGATACTGTGTACTGTCAATAAGAAGACACAAGATTTAACGATACTGTGTACTGTCAATAAAAGACACAAGATTCAACGATACTGTGTACTGTCAATAAGAAGACACAAGATTTTACGATACTGTGTACTGTCAATAAGAAGACACAA
>NW_013921917.1:0-516 GCF_000517525.1 Limulus polyphemus | reverse complement strand
ATAACTAGGACTTTCCATTGTATTGTTTTCTACTGGAGTAGTAAAGTTAAACATTACATAACTAGGACTTTCCATTGTATTGTTTTGTACTGGAGTAGTAAAGTTAAACATTACATAACTAGGACTTTCCATTGCATTGTTTTGTACTGGAGTAGTAAAGTTAAACATTACATAATTTACTACTCCAGTACAAAACAATGCAATGGAAAGTCCTAGCTATGTAATGTTTAACTTTACTACTCCAGTACAAAACAATGCAATGGAAAGTCCTAGTTATGTAATGTTTAACTTTACTACTCCAGTACAAAACAATGCAATGGAAAGTCCTAGTTATGTAATGTTTAACTTTACTACTCCAGTACAAAACAATGCAATGGAAAGTCCTAGGTTAAACATTACATAACTAGGACTTTCCATTGCATTGTTTTGTACTGGAGTAGTAACGTTAAACCTTACATAGCTGAGACTTTCCATTGTATTGTTTTGTACTGGAGTAGTAACGTTAAACCTTCTAAC
>NW_013921916.1:0-213 GCF_000517525.1 Limulus polyphemus | reverse complement strand
TCCTTTAAAACTAGGACTAAATCAATAGCAAAGTTAGTAACAAATGAAACACTAAGTGCTCTTGAAAACTAGGGCTAAATCAATAGTACAGTTAGTAACAAATGAAACACTAAGTGCACTTGAAAACTAGGACTAAATCAATAGCAAAGCTAGTAACAAATAAAACATTACGTACCCTTGAACACAAGGACTGAATCAATAGTACAGTTAGTG
>NW_013921915.1:0-213 GCF_000517525.1 Limulus polyphemus | reverse complement strand
CAAAACAACCCTACTCTAAACCAACACCTTGGAATGCCAAGATATCTCTTCTAAGTCCTGCAACAGTATCCGGTCATATGACCTCTTTGTTCCATACTGTATATATATATCTGTGTCAGTGTAAACTACTTGTACCTGATGATGACAAAACCTTGTTGAAACTTGTACATTTGCTGTTATGTTAAACTTATATTAAAGTTTTTCTTCATTACC
>NW_013921914.1:0-213 GCF_000517525.1 Limulus polyphemus | reverse complement strand
CTACAGGTACTTAGATGACTCCTGTGTCTTGAGCATTGTGATGTAATAATTTTTTATAGTTCATAAAACTTAGTGCTGTTTATTTCAAAAAGTCATTAAACCTCCTTTGGATTTCTCTTCAGAACCAGTTGAAGAGTAAATGTGGTATTGTGAAGAGGTGTGACACCCAGAAATCTAAGTCGTGCTTTGGATTTCTCTTCAGAACCAGTTGAA
>NW_013921913.1:0-213 GCF_000517525.1 Limulus polyphemus | reverse complement strand
ATTTCTGGTATCCAACAACTGCTGATAGTATACAAACGTAATCTTTCTGGTATCCAACAACTGCTGATATCATACAAACGTAATCTTTCTGGTATCCAACAACTGCTGATAGTATACAAACGTAATATTTCTGGTATCCAACAGCTGCTGATAGTATACAAACGTAATCTTTCTGGTATCCAACAACTGTTGATAGTATACAAACGTAATCTC
>NW_013921912.1:0-213 GCF_000517525.1 Limulus polyphemus | reverse complement strand
AGTATTACTGAAAGGAACAATAGATAAACGAGATAACATACCTTATGTAGGGAACCAACAAACATTATATAACAATTAGTATTACTGAAATCAACACTAAATAAACGAGATAACATACCTTATATAGGGAACCTACAACCATTATAAAACCAATAGTATTACTGAAAGGAACAATAAATAAACGAGATAACAAACCTTTTATAAGGAACCTAC
>NW_013921911.1:0-394 GCF_000517525.1 Limulus polyphemus | reverse complement strand
TATTTAGTCTCTTAGAGAGAGGTAGATAATATAAGTACAGTATTGGGCAAAATGTTTGTACAATGTTCTATATTAATGTTATTTAGTCTCTTAGGGAGAGGTATATAATATAAGTACAGTATTGGGCAAAATGTTTGTACAATGTTCTATATTAATGTTATTTAGTCTCTTAGGGAGAGGTATATAATATAAGTACAGTATTGGGCAAAATGTTTGTACAATGTTCTATATTAATGTTATTTAGTCTCTTAGAGAGAGGTAGATAATATAAGTACAGTATTGGGCAAAATGTTTGTACAATGTTCTATATTAATGTTATTTAGTCTCTTAGAGAGAGGTAGATAATATAAGTACAGTATTGGACAAAATGTTTGTACAATGTTCTATATTAATG
>NW_013921910.1:0-232 GCF_000517525.1 Limulus polyphemus | reverse complement strand
GACTAGTGTAAGATGATAATTAGCTGAAAATATTGTCTTCATTAGTTTATCTAATTACCTATATAATAGAGGAACTGACTAGTGTAAGATGATATTAGCTGAAAATCTTGTCTTCATTAGTTTATCTAATTACCTATATAACAGAGGAATTGACTAGTGTAAGATGATATTAGCTGAAAATATTGTCTTCATTAGTTTATCTAATTACCTATATAACAGAGGAACTGACTAG
>NW_013921909.1:0-213 GCF_000517525.1 Limulus polyphemus | reverse complement strand
TCTTACTAACAATAGAATAGAGTAACTGGTCTACTGATAACGCCATGAAGGTTACAAGACTCACCACCACAGAGGTCTTACTAACAATAAAATAGAGTAACTGTGGTCTGCTGGTAATACAATGACGGTTACAAGACTCACCACCACAGAGGTCTTACTAACAACAGAATAGAGTAACTGGTCTACTGATAACACCATGAAGGTTACAAGATT
>NW_013921908.1:0-213 GCF_000517525.1 Limulus polyphemus | reverse complement strand
CAGCCGTGGGGGCGTCATAATGTGACGGTCAATCCCACTATTCGTTGGTAAAAGAGTAGCCCAAGAGTTGGCGGTGGGTGGTGATGACTAGCTGCCAGCAGACATTAAACTGCGTTCCAGTTGATCGATTTCTTCAACAATTTATTCAATCATAGCTGGATGTTACTAGTATTTTAAAAAATAGCATACGTAAGTTGTAGGGGTGAAAAAAAA
>NW_013921907.1:0-229 GCF_000517525.1 Limulus polyphemus | reverse complement strand
CGCCTGTGATGAATACATTGTTAGTGGCCCTGTAACTAACACGCCTGTGATGAATACATTGTTAGTGGCCCTGTAACTAACACGCCTGTGATGAATACATTGTTAGTGGCCCTGTAACTAACACGCCTGTGACTAATACATTGTTAGTGGCCCTGTAACTAACACGCCTGTGATGAATACATTGTTAGTGGCCCTGTAACTAACACGCCTGTGACTAATACATTGTTAG
>NW_013921906.1:0-213 GCF_000517525.1 Limulus polyphemus | reverse complement strand
TATTTTCGATAACTACAGATACACCTAGGTGTTTATGGAGTAGTTGTACCAAGTAAGGCTAAAGATGAGTATGGTGGTTATAAATACTGAAACTAGAGTTACACCTGGGTGTTCATGGAGTAGTTGTACCAAGTAAGGCTAAAGATGAGTATGGTGGTTATAAATACTGAAACTAGAGTTACACCTGGGTGTTCATGGAGTAGTTGTACCAAG
>NW_013921905.1:0-211 GCF_000517525.1 Limulus polyphemus | reverse complement strand
ATTGGCTAATGGTTAGATGAACAGTGTTTGGTATTGCCTGATGGTTAGATGAACAATGTTTGGTATTGGCTAATGGTTAGATGAACAGTGTTTGGTATTGCCTAATGGTTAGATGAACAATGTTTGGTATTGGGCGTAATAGGGTTAGATTAATAATGTTTGCTATTGGCTAAAAGATAGGCGAATAATGTTTCTCATAAAATAGTAACAA
>NW_013921904.1:0-241 GCF_000517525.1 Limulus polyphemus | reverse complement strand
ACACAAGATTTAACGATACTGTGTACTTTGTGTACTGTCAATAAGAAGACACAAGATTTAACGATACTGTGTACTGTCAAATAAGAAGACACAAGATTTAACGATACTGTGTACTTTCAATAAGAAGACACAAGATTTAACGATACTGTGTACTGTAAATAAGAAGACATAAGATTTAACAAAACTGTGTACTGTCAATAAGAAGACAGAAGATATAAAGATACTAAGTACTGTCAATAAG
>NW_013921903.1:0-234 GCF_000517525.1 Limulus polyphemus | reverse complement strand
ATATCATCATATATATATATACCTGTACACTTCACAGACATATCATCATATATATACCTGTACACAGTAGACTGGCTAGAGAAGACTGAGTGGTCCAACCACCACAGAAGCAGAGCTCCAGCTATTTTAACACGTACTTGAGAAATAAAACTGATGATATGATTTCGGAAAATTTTCCCATATATTATTATTTGTATTTACATCTTCTTCAGCAATGTGGTAACTTATTTCGAT
>NW_013921902.1:0-212 GCF_000517525.1 Limulus polyphemus | reverse complement strand
CAACTAATAGATGAAAATCATCAATAAGTGCTCACTCAGTAAGTACTGTGATAGTTGATAAGACGTGGAGTTTCTAGTGTTGCTCTCTCATATAGAGTTGTGATAGATGATGAAGCATGGTGTTCCTGGTGTTACTTTCCCATGAAGCATTGTGATAGTTGATAAGACGTGCAGGTTCTAGTGTTGCTCTCTCATATAGAGTTGTGATAGTT
>NW_013921901.1:0-283 GCF_000517525.1 Limulus polyphemus | reverse complement strand
CAAAATTTGGTAAAAACCAAATTTTATCAAAAAATTGATATTTTCACCAAAAAGCCAAGGCTATAGCCCAGAAAAAAATTGCTTTTTTGACCCAAAATTAATAGACAAATATGGGATAGCGCTTCTTTCGTCGGGAAACTAGAAATTGAGATATTATTCCATTGAAGAAAAATATTATATCCCGTGAAAAGTGATAAAAAAACGTGAACATTTGCTAACACGAAATAAAAACAACCCAAGAACTGGAGTTTATTTTATAAGAAGGTGTAATGGCCTTTTATAT
>NW_013921900.1:0-211 GCF_000517525.1 Limulus polyphemus | reverse complement strand
AATCACCCAATAGAGGATGTCTAATGGCTGAAACATTGATTTATACAGCCTAACTAGAAAATCACCCAATAGAGGACGTCTAATGGCTGAAACACTGATTTATACAGCCTCACTAGAAAATCACCAATAGAGGATGTCTAATGGCTGAAACATTGATTTATACAGCCTAACTAGAAAATCACCCAATAGAGGGTGTCTAATGGCTGAAATA
>NW_013921899.1:0-213 GCF_000517525.1 Limulus polyphemus | reverse complement strand
GAAAACAATTATCATCTGAGAGGTCGAGAAGCACCCAAACACTTGCCCATATTCCTTAGATGTATTGTTTCATAAGAGACGTGCAATTTCAGGGCCAACAAGCATCTTCATAGCTTCAATATCAATTTCAACATTCCCTCCCATCACAGTTTTTAAAGCTAAAGTCACCTGAAAGAAATTTGCTGAACCATTTTTGACACTTATGAATGTTCA
>NW_013921898.1:0-211 GCF_000517525.1 Limulus polyphemus | reverse complement strand
GATGAAACGGGAACAATTGTTAGAGAAGTAACTGATCCATCAACTCGATGAAACGGGAACAATTGTTAGAGAAGTAACTGATCCAACACCTGGATGACACGGGAACAATCGGTAGAGAAGTAACTGATCCAACAACTGGACGACACTGCAACAATCGGTAGAATTAACTGATCCAACAACTGGACGACACAGCAACAATCGGTAGAGAAAT
>NW_013921897.1:0-230 GCF_000517525.1 Limulus polyphemus | reverse complement strand
ATTAATATATGTTGTTGTTACGCAATTAAATCATTAATATATGTTGTTGTTACGCAATTAAATCATTAATATATGTTGTTGTTACACAATTAAATCATTAATACATGTTGTTGTTATGCAATTAAATCATTAATATATATTGTTGTTACGCAATTAAATCATTAATACATGTTGTTGTTACGCAATTAAATCATTAATACATGTTGTTGTTACGCAATTAAATCATTAAT
>NW_013921896.1:0-214 GCF_000517525.1 Limulus polyphemus | reverse complement strand
ACTCTAGCTTGGCCCTCTAGCACATGTGTCACATGATGTTTGTGTCTTGGAGACTCTAGCTTGGACCTCTAGCACATGTGTCACATTATGTTTGTGTCTTGGAGACTCTAGCTTGGACCTCTAGCACATGTGTCACATTATGTTTGTGTCTGGGAGACTCTAGCTTGGCCCTCTAGCACATGTTCACATAATGTTTATGTCTCATATAATCTAG
>NW_013921895.1:0-214 GCF_000517525.1 Limulus polyphemus | reverse complement strand
TAGTTTTCATTTTTTTTAAAGACGACCGTCACTATATCAGTTGGAACAAACTAGGTTTCATTTTTTTAAAAGACGACCGTCACTACATCAGTTGGAACAAACTAGGTTTCATTTTTTTAAAGGACGATCGTCACTACATCATTTGGAACAAACTAGTTTTCATTTTTTTTAAAAGACGACCTTCACTACATCAGTTGGAACAAACTAGGTTTCA
>NW_013921894.1:0-213 GCF_000517525.1 Limulus polyphemus | reverse complement strand
CATTTTTTGTTCCAGTTGCCACTGCTGTAATCTCTCTTCTTGTTTCTTTTCTCGTTCTTCTTGTTTATTTTGCTGTTCGAGCTGCCATTGCTGTAGGTTTTCTTGTAACTGCTGTTGTCTTTCTTCTTGTTTCTTTTCTTTTTCCTCCAACAACTGCTGTAATTTCTCTTCTTGTTTATTTTGTTGTTCGAGCTGCCTCTGTTGCAGGTTTTC
>NW_013921893.1:0-213 GCF_000517525.1 Limulus polyphemus | reverse complement strand
CATACTCAACGATATATATATATATATATATGTATATATATGGTAAATAAAAACTTCTGTTTAAAAATTCACATCGATATATATATTTGTGGTAAATAAAAACTTCTCATTAAACATTCTCAACGATATACATATACATGGTAAATAAAACTTCTGATTAAACATTCACATCGATATATATGTATGGTAATTAAAATTCTAATTAAACATCCA
>NW_013921892.1:0-214 GCF_000517525.1 Limulus polyphemus | reverse complement strand
TCGGTGTAAGGCTATCAAAATGGATATCCTTTCATCAAAATTCCCAATAGTTATTTTGTAATCTGTTATTGAAACTTCGGCTGGCTTCGATTTTACTGTTTTTTCTTTTTATTTGTCTTCAATTATATAGCAAACAAAGAATAGCTTTAAAAAAAAGATTGCCCAAACAAAATCCGAATGTTTAAAGGCCGTGACGTCTTCTTATAAAATAAAC
>NW_013921891.1:0-213 GCF_000517525.1 Limulus polyphemus | reverse complement strand
GTTTCCATCTTTTTTATCCCACTTCTGACACCAATTTGTTACATCTCTGTTCGTTTGTTAATTTTCCGTAAAAATTATTTCCGAAGAAACTTTAGTGATACAAGTCCTTTCTTAAATAAAACTAGTTTATTCTTTCTGAATACAACTTTGCAATACACTTAATTTCCACAGTTACGCTATAACTTAAACAAACGCCATAATTCACAACAAACG
>NW_013921890.1:0-512 GCF_000517525.1 Limulus polyphemus | reverse complement strand
CAGTAAGAAAACACAAGATTTAACAATAATGTGTCCTGTCAATAAGAAGACACAAGATTTAACGATACTGTGTACTGTCAATAATAAAACACAATATTCAAAAGATAATGTGTACTGTCAGTACGAAAACACAAGATTTAACAATAATGTGTCCTGTCAATAAGAAGACACAAGATTTAACGATACTGTGTACTGTCAATAAGAAGACACAATATTCAACGTTTCTTACTGACAGTACACACTATTGTCTTCTTATTGACAGGACAAATTATTGTTAAATCTTGTGTTTTCTTACTGACGATTTAACGATACCCTGTACTGCCAATAAGAAGACAGAAGATTTAACGATACTGTGTACTGTCAATAAGAAGACACTAGATGTAACGATACTGTGTACTGTCAATAAGAAGACACTAGATTTAACGATACTGTGTACTGTCAATAATAAGCCACAATATTCAACGATAATGTGTACTGTCAGTAAGAAAACACAAGATTTAACAATAATGTGT
>NW_013921889.1:0-213 GCF_000517525.1 Limulus polyphemus | reverse complement strand
GTGAACTTGTTTAAAGACTTGTTATATTATAACCTCATTATAAACCCTAAGAAAATGAACTTGTTTACAGATTTGTTATATTATTACCTCATTATAAATCCTAAGAATATGAACTTCTTTAAAGACTTGTTTCTATTACCTTATTATAAACCTTAAGAATATGAACTTTTTTAAAAACTTGTTAAAATATTACTTTATTATAAACCCTAAGTG
>NW_013921888.1:0-213 GCF_000517525.1 Limulus polyphemus | reverse complement strand
GCAAACTTAGCTAAATATGCAGAAACGTCTGAATGCGTGTTCACAAAGTGATAAGAATATGCTTTTGAACAAACTATGCATGCGTATTTTAGATCTAAATAAGTCGAAAAAGCCCATAAAAATTGTATTTAGTGTAATGTTTATTTTTTAGGAAATTATACGCGGCTTAAGCATTTGTGTGAAATACCTTAGCTAATAAAAAAAACTAGAGCT
>NW_013921887.1:0-406 GCF_000517525.1 Limulus polyphemus | reverse complement strand
GAGTTATCTATGAACTAATAATGAGGTAATGTCTTTCTCTGAATAACAAAGGCTCTCTTTAAAATAATAGTGTTACTTCATTAGTAGTTCAGGGATAACATTTACTTCATTAGCAGTTCCGATAAAACCTTTTCCTCATTTTGTTTTCAGAGTAAATCTTTACGTTGTTATCCCTGAACTACTAATGAAGTAAGAGTTATCTATGAACTAATGATGAGATAAATATTTTCTCTAAACTGGTAATGAGGCAAAATGTTTTTTTGAACTAATAACGAGGTAAAGATTTTCTCTGAACCACTAATGAAGTAAGAGTTATCTATGAACTAACAATGAGGGAAGTGTTTTCTCTGAACTAACAATGAGGTAAGTGTTTTCTCTGAACTAATAATGAGATAAAAGTGTTCTA
>NW_013921886.1:0-212 GCF_000517525.1 Limulus polyphemus | reverse complement strand
CACGGAGTTGAACTCGTTAATTATGACGTACATAGAGCTAAAGAAAAAAATAATAATTCATAGATAATACAGGCCTACGAATTTAATCTTCATAAAAGTTGTTTTGGTTTTAATAACGGATTTTCCATAATTCAGTCACGAAGATTTTGAAAATAATATTATTTTGTTTCTATCACGTAAGGATTTTTTTTTACAAATCGGGAAGAAATAAA
>NW_013921885.1:0-213 GCF_000517525.1 Limulus polyphemus | reverse complement strand
ACAGCACTTTAAAATTGTTATTGAATTTACAATGATACTTTACAGATTATTAGTGACTTGTAATAACAGTTTAAGAATTGTTAGTGATGTGTAACAGCACTTTAAAAATTGTTATTGAATTTACAATGATACTTTACAGATTATTAGTGACTTGTAATAACAGTTTAAGAATTGTTAGTGATGTGTAACAGCACTTTAAAAATTGTTATTGGA
>NW_013921884.1:0-213 GCF_000517525.1 Limulus polyphemus | reverse complement strand
ACTCTTGAACTCTGGTGTTCATTTAAACGTTTACAATTACACCACTCTTGAACTCTGGTGTTCATTTAAACGTTTACAATTACGCCACTCTTGAACTCTGGTGTTCATTTAAACGTTTACAATTACGCCACTCTTGAACTCTGGTGTTCATTTAAACGTTTACAATTACACCACTCTTGAACTCTGGTGTTCATTTAAACGTTTACAATTACA
>NW_013921883.1:0-213 GCF_000517525.1 Limulus polyphemus | reverse complement strand
AATACACAAAGTAGGCTTGCAAACATTAAACCATATATCCATATATGTATCTACAGAATACACAAAGTAGGCTTGCATCACATTAAACCATATATCCATATATGTATCTACAGAACACTTTGAAAAGCAGGGTTGTGTCACATTAAACCATATATCCATATATGTATCTACAGAATACACAAAGTAGGCTTGCATCACATTAAACCATATATC
>NW_013921882.1:0-251 GCF_000517525.1 Limulus polyphemus | reverse complement strand
GTTAAATCTTATGTCTTTTTGTTGACAGTACACAGTTTTGTTAAATCTTGTGTCTTTTTATTGATAGTACACAGTATTGCTAAATCGTGTGTCTTCTTATTGATAGTACACAGTATCGTTAAATCTTGTGTCTTCTTATTGACAGAACACAGTATTGTTAAATCGTGTGTATTCTTATTGACAGTACACAGTATCGTTAAATCTTGTGTTTTCTTATTCACAGTACACAGTATCGTTAAATCTTGTGTCTT
>NW_013921881.1:0-213 GCF_000517525.1 Limulus polyphemus | reverse complement strand
ATGTTCCAATATTAACGATTCTCATCAGGTTTGGCGAATACATGTTCCAGTATTAACGATTCTCATCAGGTTTGGTGTATACATGTTCCAATATTAACGCTTCACATCAGGTTTGGCGTATACATGTTCCAGTATTAATGATTCTCATCAGGTTTGGCGTACAAATGTTACAGTATTAATGATTCTCATCAGGTTTGGCGTATACATGTTCCC
>NW_013921880.1:0-289 GCF_000517525.1 Limulus polyphemus | reverse complement strand
GGTGATTTAGACACGTTTCATCCTCTAAACGTGTCTAACACACCACAATACTCATCCTCTAATATTGTGGTGTGTTAGACACGTTTAGAGGATGAGTATTGTGGTGTGTTAGACACGTTTAGAGGATGAGTATTGTTGAGTGTTAGACACATTTAGAATATAAGTATTGTGGTGTTAGTCACATTTAGAGGATGAGCAAATTGGTAGGTTAAATACATTTAGAGGATGAGTATTGTGGTTTCTAAGACACGTTTAGAGGATGAGTATTGTGGTGTGTAGACACGTTTAG
>NW_013921879.1:0-212 GCF_000517525.1 Limulus polyphemus | reverse complement strand
TGGATTGAATGAAGATGAATTACTAATAAAGAAAAGTTGAATGGATTGAATGAAGATGAATTACTAATAAAGGAATGTTGAATGGATTGAATGAAGATGAAGTATTAATAATGGAAAGTTGAATGGATTGAATGAAGATGAATTACTAATAAAGAAAAGTTGAATGGATTGAATGAAGATGAATTACTAGTAAAGGAATGTTGAATGGATTG
>NW_013921878.1:0-213 GCF_000517525.1 Limulus polyphemus | reverse complement strand
GTACTAAACCTAAGAAGCTTTAAAAACCAAACACTTTCTAAACATTGAAACAAGTAGTTTTCCCTACTTAACTCACCCTGAGTATATGAAAATATCCTGTAATGAACCTACAAAAATGTAAAAAGGAAACACTTTCTTAGGGTTCAAACACGCAATTTCTTTAATGTAATCATCCTGTGTATAACAAAATGACTTTTAATAAACCTACAAAAA
>NW_013921877.1:0-391 GCF_000517525.1 Limulus polyphemus | reverse complement strand
AACCATCTTGTAGTTATATATTTATATTGTTTATGTGTAAAGAACCACCTTCTAGTTATATAGTTATATTGTTTATCTGTAAAAAAACATCTTCAAGCTCTATCTTTATATTGTTTATGTGTAAAAACCACCTTCTAGTTATATATTTATATTGTTTATATGTAAAGAACCACCTTATAGTTATATATTTATATTGTTTATCTGTAAAGAACCATCTTCTAGCTATATATTTATATTGTTTATGTGTAAAGAAACACTTTATAGTTATATATTTATATTGTTTATGTGTAAAAACCACCTTCTTGTTATATATTTATATTGTTTATCTGTAAAAACCACCTTCTAGTTATATATTTATATTGTTTATGTGTAAAAAAACATCTTCAAGCTC
>NW_013921876.1:0-213 GCF_000517525.1 Limulus polyphemus | reverse complement strand
AAGTTATTATTGAAACTGTGAATATGCTAACCATGTAATAGCAAGTTATTATTGAAACTGTGAATATGCTAACCATGCAATAGCAAGTTATTATTGAAACTGTGAATATGCTAACCATGCAATAGCAAGTTATTATTGAAACTGTGAATGTGCTAACCATGCAATAGCAAGTTAAGTGAAACTGTGAATGTGCTAACCATGCAATAGCAAGTT
>NW_013921875.1:0-286 GCF_000517525.1 Limulus polyphemus | reverse complement strand
TCCAATAGCAATTAGCATGGTCACTAGTTGTATCAATAACTACTACCATGGTCACTAGTTGTATCTAATAGCTACTAACATGGTTATTAGTTGTATCTAATAGCTATTAACATAGTTACTAGTTGTATCTAATTGCTACTAACATGTTACTAGTTGTATCTAATAGCTACTACCATGGTCACTAGTTGTATCCAATAACTACTATCATGGCCACTAGTTGTATCCAATAACTACTATCATGGTCACTAGTTGTATTCAATAACTACTACCATGGTAACTAATTGTA
>NW_013921874.1:0-210 GCF_000517525.1 Limulus polyphemus | reverse complement strand
AAAAACAATCAGTAACCAAAAGCTTCACTGCAGTACACATACGCTTTCAGAAAAGCCAATAAAAGAGTAACATAAAACGACCACAAAAGTCGCAAAATTGACAATAGAAGGCTAGAATTTTGCATGTAAATACGCAAGTATGCAACGAACGTTACTTGAAAAAATTTCGAGAAGATCCGTCCAAATGGATCGAAGTACTGGTACAAAACG
>NW_013921873.1:0-213 GCF_000517525.1 Limulus polyphemus | reverse complement strand
GCAGGATACTTGGGAAGGAACTGACGTTGAGGAACATGATAATTGGGAGGAACTGACGCTGAGGAGCATGATAATCGAGACGGAACTCACGTTGAGGAGCAGGATACTTGGGAAGGAACTGACGTTGAGAAGCAGGATACTTGGGAAGGAACTGACGTTGAGAAGCAGGATACTTGGGAAGGAACTTACGTTGAGGAGCATGATAATCGGGAC
>NW_013921872.1:0-213 GCF_000517525.1 Limulus polyphemus | reverse complement strand
CTTCTGATGAGACCGATGGATTGAAACTCAACCAAAGTATTTCTTAAACAACTTATGACAACAATGCTAACCAACACTGTTTATCTTCAACAATAAACACACTTCTAATGAGACCGATGGATTAAAACCCAACCAAAGTGTTACAACAAACAACGTATAACAACAATGCTAACCAACACTGTTTATCTTCAACAATAAACACACTTCTAATAA
>NW_013921871.1:0-213 GCF_000517525.1 Limulus polyphemus | reverse complement strand
AAAACATGAAACCTTCTGCTAGAAAAAGGGATGGCAATGGGAGGAACTTAAGCACAACATGAAACCTTCTGCTAAAAACATTTCATAGAAAAAGGGATGGCAATGAGAGGAACCTAAGCAGGACATACTTTAGTGAAATAGTTCATTAGATTATATAATGTGTACAAATAATCAAGCACAGATATGTCTTATTAACCATTTGAGTTCTTTCAT
>NW_013921870.1:0-216 GCF_000517525.1 Limulus polyphemus | reverse complement strand
CACGTATAGGTTATCTTGATAATTAACATATTATTTCTGTTTATAAAAAATTAACTTGAATAATCTTACATCACAATTTTTTTTCTTGTCTCTTTTCTGTCTCTTTGTTAACACGTATAGGTTATCTTGATAATTAACATATTATTTGTGTTTATAAAAAATTAACTTGAATAATCTTACATCACAAATTTTTTTCTTGAAGAAATATTATTACAT
>NW_013921869.1:0-465 GCF_000517525.1 Limulus polyphemus | reverse complement strand
TCCAAGCCGTCTCCAGCCATTATTAGTTCAAGTTAGTTCTCTGTTAAAACATCAGGAGTTTTCACCCGTGTAACAAATGTTAAGATGTCACTTACTGGTACTAAAGTGTAATCAGTAATATGGAAAACAAAAGGAAGTAAGAGATTCAAAAAAAGCTTATCTTTGTAAATAACTTAATAAATGGTGTACAATATTGACCGGGAATTATCAAAGAAAAAGCTTATCTTTATAAATCACTTAAGAAATGGTGTACAATATTGACAGGGAATTATCAAAGAAAAAGCTTATCTTTATAAATCACTTAAGAAATGGTGTACAATATTGACAGGGAATTATCAAAAAAAAAGCTTATCTTTGTAAATCACTTAAGAAATGGTGTACAATATTGACAGTGAATTATCAGAAAAAAAACTTATCTTTGTAAATCACTTAAGAAATGGTGTACAATATTGACAGGGAATTATC
>NW_013921868.1:0-213 GCF_000517525.1 Limulus polyphemus | reverse complement strand
TGTTGGCCTTTGACATTGGAATGTTACTACCTGTTTAAATGTCGTTAACATCTACTGTTGTTTAATGTTGGTCTTTGACATTGGTATGTTACTGCCTGTTTAAATGTCGTTAATATCTACTGTTGTTTAATGTTGGTCTTTGACATTGGTATGTTACTACCTGTTTAAATGTCGTAAATATCTACTGTTGTTTAATGTTGGTCTTTGACACTT
>NW_013921867.1:0-213 GCF_000517525.1 Limulus polyphemus | reverse complement strand
ACCTACGACAGAGATTTTACTGTATAGGTATGAAGCAAGATGTGGAAGAATGGTGCAGGACTTGCACTTCATGTTTTGTTAGAAGGGGACTCAAGCATAAGGCGACGTGCTCCAATGAAGTTATATCAAGTTGGTGCACCAATGAAAAGAGTAGCCATTGACATTGCTGGTCCTCTGCCCCAAACTCATGCTCGAAACAGGTACATTTGTGTG
>NW_013921866.1:0-213 GCF_000517525.1 Limulus polyphemus | reverse complement strand
CCATCAATAGTGGAGGGAGTAAGACATCCCAGTCATCTTGGCAGCTATTACAAAACTTTGCCAATTTCTGTCCTAGTGTCCAGTTGTACTTTTCTACCATCCCATCAGACGGTGGGTGAAGTGGCGTTGTCCTGGTCTTTCGGATGCCAAACAACTTGCAGCATTCTTGGAACACAGCTGATTCAAAGTTACGGTCTTGATCTGAATGTAGTT
>NW_013921865.1:0-211 GCF_000517525.1 Limulus polyphemus | reverse complement strand
GTTAAATCGTGTGTCTACTTATTGACAGTACACAGTTTTGTTAAATCTTGTGTCTTCTTATTGAAAATACACAGTATCGTAAAATCTTGTGTCTTCTTATAGACAGGACACATTATTGTTAAATATCGGTTTTTTTACTGACAGTTACACATTATCGTTGAATATTGTGTCTTCTTATTGTACAGTACACAGTATCGTTAAATCTAGTGTC
>NW_013921864.1:0-213 GCF_000517525.1 Limulus polyphemus | reverse complement strand
TTTATTGCATGGATGACAACCATTTTTGGGTGGGATGTAATTCACTTTTGTGTGAACAAGGATATCTTTTAGAGTTCTGTTTTTTTCGGAAGGAGACATCGGGAACTTCAGGAAATATTTGTTTAAGACGACAGTTGAGCTGTTGGAGATGAAAATGTTTTGTCAGAATTCGTGAAATGTTTCTGAGTTTAAACTGATAGGTAATAACAAGAT
>NW_013921863.1:0-212 GCF_000517525.1 Limulus polyphemus | reverse complement strand
GTCATCTCTAATCAGGAACAACAAGCAGAGTGACTACATTGTTAAATGTAGTAAATCATCTCTAATCAGGAGCAACAAGCACATTGACTACATTGTTAAATGATACAAGTCATCTCTAACCAGGAGCAACAAGCACATTGACTACATTGTTAAATGATACAAGTCATCTCTAATCAGGAGCAACAAGCAGAGTGACTACATTGTAAAATGAT
>NW_013921862.1:0-213 GCF_000517525.1 Limulus polyphemus | reverse complement strand
GGACAAACAGTGCTAGACTAACTGAATCCTAGACACAAACGTAGCTCTATTTTAAAAGGGTTTTGTATGTAAAAATAGGATTATGTGTGTGTGTGTGTGTGTGTGTGTGTATATGAGTGCTAAGCGGAACTGTATTGCAACACGGACTAATAGTGCGATCATACATAAGTGAAGCTGGTAAAGAGTCAATATTACCCCATGAATTAGACATGG
>NW_013921861.1:0-213 GCF_000517525.1 Limulus polyphemus | reverse complement strand
GAGATGTGTTGTACAAAGTATAATGTGAGGGATGAAGGGAGATGTGTTGTACAAAGTATAATGTGAGGGATGAAGGGAGATGTGTTGTACAAAGTATAATGTGAGGGATGAAGGGAGATGTGTTGTACAAGGTATAATGTGAGGGATGAAGGGAGATGTGCTGTACAAGGTATAATGTGAGGGATGAAGGGAGATGTGTTGTACAAGGTATAA
>NW_013921860.1:0-214 GCF_000517525.1 Limulus polyphemus | reverse complement strand
ACAGAACAGTGTTCTTTAGGCTGGCATCGATTGGGAGTTTTGATTACATGATTTGTTTTTACAGAACAGTGTTCCTTAGGCTGGCATCAATTGGGAGTTTTAATTACATGATTTGTTTTTACAGAACAGTGTTCCTTAGGCTGGCATCAATTGGGATCTTTAATTACATGATTTGTTTTACAGAACAGTGTTCCTTAGGCTGGCATTGATTGAT
>NW_013921859.1:0-262 GCF_000517525.1 Limulus polyphemus | reverse complement strand
ACGTGAGTAATACTGCACTATCACTTCTAGTGTTAATGAATGCTCCTGGTATTTAATTAGATGTACAGATAACTTTATAGTCACGTGAGTAATACTGTACTATCACTTCTAGTGTTAATGAATGCTCCTGATGTTTAGTTAGATGTACAGATAACTTTATAGTCACGTGAGTAATACTGTACCATCACTTCTAGTGTCAATGAATGCTCCTGATGTTTAGTTAGATGTACAGGTAACTTACTAGTCACGTGAGTAATACTGC
>NW_013921858.1:0-213 GCF_000517525.1 Limulus polyphemus | reverse complement strand
CTCTCTTACTTCCATTATCTGTGTAATTCTAACAGCATGGATTACACTGTTTACTTATGGCTCTCTTACATTCATTATGTGTGTAGTACTCACAGTATGGATTACACTGTTTACTTATGGCTCTCTTACTTCCATTATGTGTGTCATTCTAACAGCATGGATTACACTGTTTACTTATGGCTCTCTTACTTCCATTATCTGTGTAATTCTAAC
>NW_013921857.1:0-214 GCF_000517525.1 Limulus polyphemus | reverse complement strand
AGGACTGTGTAGCAGCAAATGATATTCGTTTCTTAACGAGGACTGTGTAGCAGCAAATGATATTCTGTTCTTAACGAGGACTGTGTAGCAGCAAATGATATTCTGTTCTTAACGAGGACTGTGTAGCAGCAAATGATATTCTGTTCTTAACGAGGACTGTGTAGCAGCAAATGATATTCTGTTCTTAACGAGGACTGTGTAGCAGCAAATGATA
>NW_013921856.1:0-411 GCF_000517525.1 Limulus polyphemus | reverse complement strand
TTTCGTTAAATCTTGTGCCTTTTTATTGATAGTTCATAGTATTGTTAAATCTAGTGTCTTCTTATTGACAGTACACAGTATTGTTAAATCTTTCATAATCGTAAAATCTTGTGGCTTGTTATTGATAGTACACAGTATCCTTAAATCTTATGGCTTGTTATTGGTGTACTATACAACATTTAACGATACTGTCTTCTTATTGACAGTACACAGCATTGTTAAGACTTGTGTCTTTTTATTGACAGTACACAGTATCGTTAAATCTTGTGGCTTGTTAGGGATAGTACACAGTATTGTTAAATCTTGTCTTCTTTTTGATAGTGCATAGTATTGTTAAATCTTGTTTCTTCTTATTGACAGTACACAGTAAGGTTAAATCTTGTGTTTTCTTACTGACAGTACACAGTATTT
>NW_013921855.1:0-209 GCF_000517525.1 Limulus polyphemus | reverse complement strand
GGCGGAAAATCAAACTACAGCTTAGCAGATTGATGGCAGCAATACAAGAACAGACAAAAGAAACAAGAAGAACGAGAAGAGAAATTACAGCAGTTGTTGGAGGAAAAAGAAAAGAAACAAGAAGAGAGACAACAGCAGCTGCAAGAAAACCTGCAATAGTGGCAGCTCGAACAGCAAAATAAACAAGAGAGATTACAACAGCTATTGGA
>NW_013921854.1:0-618 GCF_000517525.1 Limulus polyphemus | reverse complement strand
AGTTTTTAAGCTGAATATTATTTTGTCTTATGGTTTGTCAGTTGTTTTTCTGAAATTAATTATGTCAGGTCGTATATTGAACTGTTTTAAATCGTCGTGTCCTGCCATAAATTGATAAAAGGTTTCAGTTCTTAAGCTGAGTATTATTTTGTCCTATGGTTTGTGAGTTGTTTTCTGAAATTAATTATGTCGGGGTCTTATATTGAACTGTTTTAAATCGTCGTTTCCTACCATAAATTGATAAAAGGTTTCAGTTCTTAAGCTGATTATTATTTTGTCTTGTGGTTTGTCAGTTGTTTTCTGGAATTAAATATGTCAGGTCTTATATTGAACTGTTTTAAATCATCGTGTCCTACCATAAATTGATAAAAGGTTTCAGTTCTTAAGCTGATTATTGTTTTGTCTTATAGTTTTTCAGTTGTTTTCTGGAATTAAATATGTCAGGTCTTATATTGAACTGTTTTAAATCATCGTGTCCTACCATAAATTGATAAAAGGTTTCAGTTCTTAAGCTGATTATTGTTTTGTCCTATTGTTTGTCAGTTGTTTACTGAAATTAATTATGTCAGGTCTTATATTGAACTGTTTTAAATCGTCGTGTCTTACCATAAATTGATT
>NW_013921853.1:0-213 GCF_000517525.1 Limulus polyphemus | reverse complement strand
TGTTCTATGCACTACCTGTTATGTATAATGTCTTATTCCTTGTCATCATGTTCTATGTACTACCTGTTAGGTATAGTGTCTTATTCCTTGTCATCATGTTCTATGCACTACCTGTTAGGTATAGTGTCTTATTCCTTGTCATCATGTTCTATGCACTACCTGTTAGGTATAGTGTCTTATTCCTTGTCATCGTGTTCTATGCACTACCTGTTA
>NW_013921852.1:0-213 GCF_000517525.1 Limulus polyphemus | reverse complement strand
TTAAAGACGAGTATGGTCGTTACACATTCGGTAACTATAGTTACACCTAGGTGTTCATGGAGTAGTTGTACCAAGTAAGGCTAAAGATGAGTATGGTTATTAATTCGGAAACTAGAGATACACCTAGGTGTTCATGTAGTAGTTGTACCAAGTAAGGCTAAAGATGAGTATGGTGGTTATAACTTCTGTAACTAGAGTTACACCTAGGTGTCC
>NW_013921851.1:0-210 GCF_000517525.1 Limulus polyphemus | reverse complement strand
TGGAGTAGTTGTTCCAAGTAAGGCTAAAGATGAGTATGGTGGTTATAAGTTCGCTAACTAGTCCTACACCTAGGTGTTCGTGGAGTTGGTGTACCAAATAACGCTAAAGATGAGTATGAGTTACACATTCAGTAACTATTACACCTAGGTGTTGATGGAGTAGTTGTACCAAGTAAGGCTAAAGATGAGTATGGTGGTTATAAATTTGAT
>NW_013921850.1:0-210 GCF_000517525.1 Limulus polyphemus | reverse complement strand
CGTTAAGTCTTAGTGTCTTCTTATTGACAGTACACAGTATCCGTTAAATCTTGTGTCTTCTTATCGACAGTACACAGTATTCGTTAAATCTTGTGTCTTCTTATTGACAGTACACAGTATCGTTAAATCTTGTGTCTTCTTATTGACAGTACACAGTATCGTTAAATCTTGTGTCTTCTTATTGACAGTACACATATCGTTAAATCTTGT
>NW_013921849.1:0-214 GCF_000517525.1 Limulus polyphemus | reverse complement strand
ATTTCTTTTCTCCATCTATCAAGAGATAACTGAACCTCCAAGTATTTTTTCTTACGTTTTTCTCTATCTATTGAGAGATAACTGAATATTCAAGTATTTTCCTTATTTCTTTCTCCATCTATTGAGAGATAACTGAACTTCCAAGTATTTTTTAATTTTTTCTTCCATCTATTGAGAGATAAGTGAACTTCCAAGTATTTTTTCTCCATCTATT
>NW_013921848.1:0-498 GCF_000517525.1 Limulus polyphemus | reverse complement strand
GTGTACATGTTTGCTATTGGTGTGTACATGTTTGCTATTGGTGTGCATGTTTGCTATTCGTGTACATGTTTGCTATTGGTGTGCGATGTTTACTATTGTTGTGTGATGTTTGCTATTGGTGTGCGATGTTTACTATTGGTGTGTGATGTTTGCTATTGGTGTGCGATGTTTGCTATTGGTGTGCGATGTTTGCTATTGGTGTACGATGTTTACTATTGGTGTACATGTTTGCTATTGGTGTACGATGTTTACTATTGGTGTACGATGTTTGCTATTGGTGTGCGATGTTTGCTATTGGTGTGCAATGTTTGCTATTGGTGTGCGATGTTTGCTATTGGTGTGCGATGTTTGCTATTGGTGTGCGATGTTTGCTATTGGTGTACATGTTTGCTATTGGTGTGTACATGTTTGCTATTGGTGTACACAATAATGGCTGGAGACGGCTTAAATGGGTAATGAAGAAAAACTTTAATATAAGTTTAACATGACAGCAAATGT
>NW_013921847.1:0-213 GCF_000517525.1 Limulus polyphemus | reverse complement strand
AATGAAAGGTTATCCATTTTGGAATTCTTACGTCGAGGGCATCTTTGTATTGAAGTATGAGGAAAAATAATTTTTTTCAAAATTTCAGGAAAATCATGGGCTATAGCCTTGGCTTTTTGGTGAAAATGCGAATTTTTTTGGAAAATGGAAAAAAGTGCTTTTATCGCGTAAAACGAGTGCAACAATATCTGATAGTGCCTAATTCGTCGGAAA
>NW_013921846.1:0-213 GCF_000517525.1 Limulus polyphemus | reverse complement strand
ACACTAGTTCACAGAATTGAATTTTCCGAAGAATGACATTTCAAATATATTTTCTCATCGTCAAATGCTCAGCTTTGTTGTAAAAATGACATTCAGTTATTTCGTATTTGCTGATGAGCTTGTATTGCGGTGTTATTATTTATTAGGTGTTTATTAGAGCTATTTGTTCTAACCGTCCCAAATTATAAAGTAATAGACTAGAGGGAAGGCAGA
>NW_013921845.1:0-213 GCF_000517525.1 Limulus polyphemus | reverse complement strand
CACAAGATATGGTAAACCTACATATAGGTCACATAATCTACTATCTCACAATTTGTCGTTGTTTCTTTTCACCAAAACTCTACAAGATATGGTAAACCTATATATAGGTCACATAACCTACTATCTCTCAATTTGTCGTTGTTTCTTTTCACCAAAACTCTACAAGATATGGTAAACCTACATATAGGTCACATAACCTAATATCTCTCAATC
>NW_013921844.1:0-214 GCF_000517525.1 Limulus polyphemus | reverse complement strand
TGTGTACATGGGAGGGAGGGGGTTTAAGGTACTGCATATGAATATTTTGCAGACTGGCTTAAAAAGAGGTGACATATAATTAAAAAAAACAAAAACAATAAACTTAATTGAATTTTCAATGATGTCTAAACAATATTGGGAGATATAAAAGAGCTGCTAATGAGAAAAGTTTAAACACCAGGCGCTTTGTCAAAACCGACTCATGAACAAATGA
>NW_013921843.1:0-211 GCF_000517525.1 Limulus polyphemus | reverse complement strand
TGTCAATAAGAAGTACACAAGATTTAACGATACTGTGTACTGTCAATAAGTAAGACACAAGATTTAACGATACTGTGTACTGTCAATAAGAAAACACAAGATTTAACGATACTGTGTACTGTCAATAAGAAGACACAAGATTTATAAATACCGTGTACTATCAATAAAAAGACACAAGATTTAACGATACTGTGTACTGTCAATAAAAGAC
>NW_013921842.1:0-208 GCF_000517525.1 Limulus polyphemus | reverse complement strand
TTTAATAAGAAGACACAATATTTACAAAACTGTGTACTGTCAGAAAGTAAACACACGATTTAACAATACTTTAGTACTATAAAAAAAAAGACCCAAGATTAAACAATACTGTGTACTGTCAGTAAGAAGACACAAGATTTAACGATACTGTGTACTGTCAATAAGAATACACAAGATTTAACGATACTGGGTACTGTCAATAAGAAGA
>NW_013921841.1:0-253 GCF_000517525.1 Limulus polyphemus | reverse complement strand
GCCTTAAATTTATAGTGTAAAAATTTTGAGTTTTTCTATGAAATAAATACTAATCGGTATTTTACTGTCAATATTGATTTAAAATACGCACATTTTTTTCTGTTTCAAAAAATTGAATTTTTCGTCGAAACTACCAAGGCTATAGCCTTTGAAATTTTCCAAAATTGACCAAAAATTAGATTTTCCTGATATTGCAGTGGAAGGAAGTACTTGTTGTTCGTATTACAAATTGGAACTGGTTTGGTCAAAATTC
>NW_013921840.1:0-213 GCF_000517525.1 Limulus polyphemus | reverse complement strand
CGTACTGGTACAAAACGACAAAACCTTCCATATCTCCTTTAAAACAAACAGTAGGAAGGTAAAACTCTGCATATTACTACGCAACGTTAAAGTGTACCTACATACCAAATTTGGTGAAGAATCATCAATTTAGGACCTTCTGGTAACAAGAAATCGAAAAACAATCAGTAACAAAAACCTTCACTGCAGTACACATACGCTTTCAGAAAAACC
>NW_013921839.1:0-214 GCF_000517525.1 Limulus polyphemus | reverse complement strand
TTTGAAATCAAAAATGTCACTTTTTTCCATTTTCCAAAAAAATTCATATTTTCACCGAAAAGCCAAGGCTATAGCCCATGTTTATATCCAAATTTTGAAAAAAAATTGTTTTTCCTCATATTTCAATACAAAGATGCTCTAGGTGCAAGACTTTTGAAATTGATGTCCTTTCAACAAAATTCCCAATAGTTATTTTATAATCTGTTATTAAAAC
>NW_013921838.1:0-380 GCF_000517525.1 Limulus polyphemus | reverse complement strand
TTACATCAGATGTTGGTTTATATGAACTTTCAGTTACCACTTAGAAGAAGTTGCTATGTCTGTGGCTGTGGATTTATGTGACATCCGATTCAGTGAACACTCAGTCAAATTTCTTCGACAGCTAGAAATTATAAAGAAACAACCGATGTTCCTAGTTTAAGTACTGAACTCACTGTATGTTTGTGACACATCTTTTAATGATGTTGATAACTTTGACTTGGTTATGTCCGTCGATTTGTCGGTGAAAATTGTTTTGTGAGAAGTGGATTCAGATGAGATCTCGGTCTTTGGTTGAGATGAAGATGTCTCCTCAGCGAATGTAGATGTGCTTAATGGAGTGCTACTTGAAGATATTGTTGATCCTTCACTAGACAAAGAAT
>NW_013921837.1:0-213 GCF_000517525.1 Limulus polyphemus | reverse complement strand
TTTTTATACAATTGTCTAGCATGGTTGTAATGAATTTTTACCGGTTTATTTTAGATTTTAGTACAGTGCGTCAATTCAAGCTAATACGTGTGTTTACTTTAACTTTTTTGTACAATTGTCTAGCATGGTTGTAATGAATTTCATACCGGTTTATTTTAGATTTTAGTACGGTGCGTCAATTCAAGCTAATTCGTGTGTCTACTTTAACCTTTT
>NW_013921836.1:0-420 GCF_000517525.1 Limulus polyphemus | reverse complement strand
ATTTAACCATAATGTGTACTGTCAATAAGAACCCACAAGATTTAACAATACTGTGTACTCTCAATAAGAAGACACAAGATTTAACAATACTGTTTACACTCAATAAGAAGACACAGTATCGTTAATTCTTGTGTAGTATTGTTAAATCTTGTGTCTTCTTATTGACAGTTATGTCTTTTTATTGACAGTACATATTATTGTTAAATCTGTCTTCTTATTGATAGTACACAGTATTGTTAAATCTTGTGTCTTGTTTTTGACAGTAAACAGTATCGTTAAATCTTGTGTCTTCTTTTGACAGTAAATAGTATCGTTAAATTTTATGTCTTCTTATTGATAGTACATAGTATTTTTAAATCTTGTTTTCTTATTGATAGTACACAAGATTTAACAATACTGTGTCCTGTCAATAAGAAGATA
>NW_013921835.1:0-213 GCF_000517525.1 Limulus polyphemus | reverse complement strand
TGGTTATAAGTTCGGAAATTAGAGTTACACCACGGTGTTGATGGAGTAGTTGTAACAAGTAAGGCTAAAGATGAGTATGGTGGTTATAAATTCGGTAACTAGAGTTACACCTAGGTGTTCATGGAGTTGTTGTACCAAGTAAGGCTAAAGATGAGCATGGTGGTTATAAATTCGGAAATTAGAGTTACACCACGGTGTTGATGGAGTAATTGT
>NW_013921834.1:0-212 GCF_000517525.1 Limulus polyphemus | reverse complement strand
CATGTCATTGTACAATACACAATAATGTAATAAAGACTCCGTGTATTCACTTGTTATATAAAATACTGTTATAATTACATCAGCATGTCATTGTAAAATACATCATAAGGTCATAAAGACCCCGTGTATCCACTTTTTATATAAAATACTGTTATATTACAAGAGCATGTCATTTTGCAATACATCATAAGGTAATAAAGACCCCTTGTATT
>NW_013921833.1:0-510 GCF_000517525.1 Limulus polyphemus | reverse complement strand
TTGACAGTACACAGTATCGTTAAATCTTGTGTCTTCTTACTGACAGTACACAGTATAGTTAAATCTTGTGTCTTCTTACTGAGAGTAAACAGTATTGTTAAATCTTGTGTCTTCTTATTGACAGTACACAGTATAGTTAAATCTTGGTCTTCTTATTGACAGTACACAGTATCGTTAAATCTTTTGTGTTCCTATAGTTAAATCACCAACTTCTTATTGACTACTGTGTACTGTCAATAAGAAGACACAAGAGATTTAACGATACTGTGTACTTTTAACGATACTGTGTACTGTCAATAATTTTGTGTTTTCTTACTGACAGTACACAGTATCGTAAAATCTTATATCTTGTTATTGAAAGTACACAGTATCGTTAAATCTTGTGTCTTCTTAGTGACAGTACACAGTATCGTTATATCTTGTGTCTTCTTATTGACAGTACACAGTATCGCTAAATCTTGTGTCTTCTTATTGACAGTACACAGTATCGTTAAATCTTGTGTCTTCTTA
>NW_013921832.1:0-827 GCF_000517525.1 Limulus polyphemus | reverse complement strand
GGTTTGTAGGTACACTTTAACGTTGCGTAGTAATATGCAGAGTTTTACCTTCCTACTGTTTGTTTTAAAGGAGATATGGAAGGTTTTGCGTTTTGTACCAGGCAAAACCTTCCATAACTCCTTTGACGTACTGGTACAAAACGATTCCATTTGGATGGATCATCTCCAAATTTTGTATGAACGTTCGTTGCATACTTGCTTATTTACATGCAAAATTCTAGCCTTCTATTTTCATTTTTGCAACTTTTGTGGTCGTTTTATGTTATTCTTTTATTGGCTTTTCTCAAACCATATGCGTACTGCAGGGAAGCTTTTTGTTACTGATTCTTTTTCAATTTCTTGTTAACAGAGGGTCCTAAATTGATGATTCGCATATTACTACGCAACGTTAAAGTGTACCTACATACCAAATTTGGTGAAGGAGTTTTACCTTCCTACTGTTTGTTTTAAAGGAGTTATGGAACGTTTTGCGTTTTGTACCAGGTTTTCATAACTCCTTTAAAAAGAAGATCCGTCCAAATGGAACGAAGTACTGGTACAAAACGCAAAACGTTCCCGAAATTTTTCAAGAACGTTCGTTGCATACTTGCGTATTTACATGCAAAATTCTAGCCTTTATTATCATTTTGCGAATTTATGGTCGTTTTAGTTACTCTTTTATTGGCTTTTCTGAAACTGCAGTACACATACGCTGAAGCTTTTGGTTACTGATTGTTTTTCGATTTCTTGTTACCAGAGGGTCCTACATTGATGATTATTCACCAAATTTGGTATGTAGGTACACTTTAACGTTGCTTGGTAATATGCAGAGTTTTACCTTCTTACTG
>NW_013921831.1:0-213 GCF_000517525.1 Limulus polyphemus | reverse complement strand
ACAATTCACCGAGATCCCATAAACAGAGCTAATTTTAAAACTAATACTCATCAAAATACGAGAAGTGTATGACAATTCACCAAGATCCCATAAACAGAGCTAATTTTAACACTAATACTCAACAAAATAGGACAAGTGTATGCACAATTCACCGAGATCCCATAAACAGAGCTAATTTTAACACTAATACTCAACAAAATAGGAGAAGTGTAT
>NW_013921830.1:0-267 GCF_000517525.1 Limulus polyphemus | reverse complement strand
CAACTAGTATTGTACAGTACTTCCTGAATAGTGCTACATCTACTAGCTGTTATATTGTACACTACCCACTGAATAGTACTACATCTATAACAACTAGTACTGTACAGTGCCCTCTGAATAATGCTACATCTCTTACAACTAGTATTGTACAGTACCCTCTGAATAGTGCTACATCTATTACAACTAGTATTGTACAGTACCCTCTGAATAGTACATCTATAACAACTAGTATTTTACACTACTTCCTGAATAGTGCTACATCTTTAA
>NW_013921829.1:0-210 GCF_000517525.1 Limulus polyphemus | reverse complement strand
TCCATCTTCTTCACAAGCATCTGGGATCGTGTCTGACTAGTTGAGCTGTAAAAGAATTTCAAAGTATTGTGACAACGAGAAAAGGGAAGAAGCAATGGATTCTCAACAACTGGAGGAATAAAAAAACTAGTCCTGAAGTGGAATTTTTAACACACATATCTCTTTGATGTTATCTTGTCGAATAGCTGGCAGTTTTTCTGCGTTAACAGT
>NW_013921828.1:0-213 GCF_000517525.1 Limulus polyphemus | reverse complement strand
TTCAAATGTATATATTAAACCTAAAAAACATTTATTTCATATCATATCCTCCATGTGCAAAATTGTAAAAAGGCTTAGCAACCTACATCAAGCAGCAACTCAGTACAAAGGTCGTAACTAGAAGAGACAATTGTTTGCTTTACTTCTTTATTTACTGTTCTATGTTTTAAGAAAAACTGGTTTCAGAACTTATTTCTAAATAGCAATAATCTA
>NW_013921827.1:0-213 GCF_000517525.1 Limulus polyphemus | reverse complement strand
CTACTGCAGTGGCAACTAGAACAAGAAATGAAACAGGAAGAAAGTATCCACCAGTTGCAGGAAAGTCAACAACTAAAGATACAAGTGAAGCAAGCACACCCCTCTACCATGCAGGATGCAATGGACAGAGTTCTAGAATTTGAATCCTACGTTAAGTCCAGCACAGAGGTCCCGAGGTTGGTACAGTCATCTGGATTCAAGGCCAGAAAAGGT
>NW_013921826.1:0-213 GCF_000517525.1 Limulus polyphemus | reverse complement strand
CGACCAAATCGAGAGGAAGAAAACTAAAAACACGTTTTCAAAGTCAACCAAATCTAGTAGAAAACGAACAAAAAGGAACCTTATCAATATCAACGAAATCTGGAGGAAGGAAGACTAAAAGACCGTTTATAACAGTCGAAAAAATATAGTGGAAAACTGACTAAAAGGACCCTTAACAATGTCAACAAAATCTGGAGGAAGGAAGACTAAAAT
>NW_013921825.1:0-355 GCF_000517525.1 Limulus polyphemus | reverse complement strand
GTCAATAAGAATTCACAAGATTTAACAATACTGTGTCCTGTTAATAAGAAGATACATGATTTATCAATACTGTGTACTGTGAAAAAGAAGACACAAGATTTAACAATACTGTGTACTGTCAATAAGAAGATACAGGATTTATCAATACTGTGTACTGTCAATAAGAAGATACAGGATTTATCAATACTGTGTACTGTCAATAAAAAGACACCATAACAAGTCATAAGATTTAATGATACTGTGTACTATCAATAACAAGCCAAAAGATTTAACGATACTGTGTACTGTCAATAAGAAGAAAGATAATTTAACAATACTGTGTCCTGTCAAAAAGAATATTCAGGATTTATCAACA
>NW_013921824.1:0-213 GCF_000517525.1 Limulus polyphemus | reverse complement strand
CAAGATTTAACGATACTGTGTACTGTCAATAAGAAGACACAAGATTCAACGATACTGTGTACTTTCAATAAGAAGACACAAGATTTAACGATACTGTGTACTGTCAATAAGAAGACACAAGATTTAACGATACTATGTACTTTCATTAAGAATACACTAGATTTAACTATACTGTGTATTGTCAATAAGAAGACACAAGATTTAACTATACTG
>NW_013921823.1:0-213 GCF_000517525.1 Limulus polyphemus | reverse complement strand
GGGTTGGTGGGATATCGAGCTTAGTGGAGTGCGTTGGCAACATAAAATTTTGCGAAATACGTCGAAATATTGGAGGAAGGACTCTTGCCATTTTATTTCTCGGGTTTCGTGGACAAGAACACAACGTTGTTCCAGAAAGATGGAGCAACGCGTCACACTGCTAGAAACACCCAAAAGTGGCAGGAAGAACATGGTATCCAGAAGTTGACCCCG
>NW_013921822.1:0-213 GCF_000517525.1 Limulus polyphemus | reverse complement strand
AGAGTTTCCGTTAATTCTTTTAGTCTGTTTACACCCAGTGTGACTTTATTAAACCTTGAGTTTCCGTTGATTCTTTTAGTCTGTTTACACCCAGTGTGACTTTATTAAACCTAGAGTTTCCGTTAATTCTTTTAGTCTGTTTACACTCAGTGTAACTTTATTCAACCTAGAGTTTCCGTTAATTCTTTAGTCTGTTTACACCCAGTGTGACTT
>NW_013921821.1:0-213 GCF_000517525.1 Limulus polyphemus | reverse complement strand
ATAAAGTAAAGGTTCAGATGGGTTTACATGATGGGTTACAAACTATAAGAGATCCTAGTCAAGGCAGATTTGATGATGAATCAGAAACTAAGAAAGGAAAGGTTCAAAGGGGTTTACATGGTGAGTTAGAAGCTATAAGAGACACTACTCAAGACAGGTTTGAGGACGAATCAGAAACTAAGAAAGTTAAAGTTCAAAGTGGTTTGCATGATT
>NW_013921820.1:0-213 GCF_000517525.1 Limulus polyphemus | reverse complement strand
TTTCTTGACTTGCCAGTCGAGTATGGCCCAGAGGTTTTTGATGGGGTTCATGTCAGGAGATTGGCTCAGCCAGGGCAACTTCTGGATACCATTTTCTTCCTGCCAATTTTGGGTGTTTCTAGCAGTGTGACACGGTGATCCATCTTCCTGAAACAACATTGTGTTCTTGTCCACGAAACCCGAGGATTAAAGTGGCAAGAGTCCTTCCTCCAA
>NW_013921819.1:0-213 GCF_000517525.1 Limulus polyphemus | reverse complement strand
TGTGTGTGTCTAATTAGGTTCGTTGTAGCTGTCAATTAAACCTGTGTGTGTGTTCATTAGGTTCGTTATAGCTGTTCATTAAACCTGTGTGTGTGTTCATTAGGTTCGTTGTAGCTGTCAATTAAACCTGTGTGTGTGTTCATTAGGTTCGTTGTAGCTGTTCATTAAACCTGTGTGGTCTTCATTAGGTTCGTTGTAGCTGTTCATTAAACC
>NW_013921818.1:0-212 GCF_000517525.1 Limulus polyphemus | reverse complement strand
CATGGTTTTGTTAAGGTGTTAAATTTTGTAACAGTTAATATCTGCTTGAACATGCATGGTTTTGTTAAGTGTTAAATGTTGTAACAGTTAATATCTGCTTGAACATGCATGGTTTTGTTAAGGTGTTAAATGTTGTAACAGTTAATATCTGCTTGAACATGCATGGTTTTGTTAAGGTGTTAAATGTTGTAACAGTTAATATCTGCCTGTAC
>NW_013921817.1:0-212 GCF_000517525.1 Limulus polyphemus | reverse complement strand
AACAAGATTTAACGATACTGTGTACTGTCAATAAGAAGACACAAGATTTAACAATACTGTGTACTGTCAATAAGACACAAGTATTTAACAAACTGTGTACTGTCAATAAGAAGACACAATATTCAACGATAATGTGTACTGTCAGTAAGAAACACAAGATTTAACGATACTGTGTACTGTCAATAAGAAGACACAAGATTTAACGATACTTC
>NW_013921816.1:0-213 GCF_000517525.1 Limulus polyphemus | reverse complement strand
TATTTACTATTATAAACATTTCATTGTTGAATGTTGTACTAGTGATAACTAATATTTACTATTATAAACATCTCGTTGTTGAATGTTGTACCAGTAATAACTAATATTTACTATTATAAACATTTCATTGTTGAATGTTATACTAGTGATAACTAATATCTACTATTATAAACATCTCATTGTTTAATGTTGTACTAGTGATGACTAATATTT
>NW_013921815.1:0-211 GCF_000517525.1 Limulus polyphemus | reverse complement strand
GGCTTAACAGAACATCACACTGGGTTTACCAAATCTTCACACTAGGCTTAACAGAACATCACACTGGGTTTACCAAATCTTCACACTAGGCTTAACAGAACATCACACTAGGTTTACCAAATCTTCACACTAGGCTTAACAGATCACCACCTAATACTAGGTTTACCAAATCTTCACACTAGGTTTAACAGATCACCACCTAATACTAGGT
>NW_013921814.1:0-520 GCF_000517525.1 Limulus polyphemus | reverse complement strand
TGTATAGAAACTCGTTATTAAATCAGATTCTGTACAACATGTTAATATTGCTGTCTAGAAACTCGTTATTAAATCAAGATTCTGTACAACATGTTAATATTGCTGTCTAGAAACTCGTTATTAAATCAAGATTGAGTTTATAGACAGGACTATTAACATGTTGTAAAGAATCTTGATTTAATAACGAGTTTCTAGACAGCATTATTAACATGTTGTACAGAATCTTGATTTAATAACGAGTTTATAGACGGCAATATTAACATGTTGTACAGAATCTTGATTAAATAACGAGTTTCTATACAGGAATAGTTATTAAATCAAGATTCTGTACAACATGTTAATATTGCTGTCTAGAAACTCGTTATTAAATCAAGATTCTGTACAACATGTTAATATTGCTGTCTAGAAACTCGTTATTAAATCAAGATTCTGTACAACATGTTAATATTGCTGTCTAGAAACTCGTTATTAAATCAAGATTCTATAAAACATGTTAATATTGCTTTATAGAAACTCGTTA
>NW_013921813.1:0-213 GCF_000517525.1 Limulus polyphemus | reverse complement strand
GAGAACACTTTACATTGGTTCTCTAAATGTGAAGGACTTATTAATCACGTTTATAGACAGTACCTTTTATGATTTAGGGTGAGAACACTCTACATTGGTTCTCTAAATGTGAAGGACTTATTAATCACGTTTATAGACAGTACCTTTTATCATTTAGGGTGAGAACACTTTACATTGGTTCTCTAAGTGTGAAGGACTTATTAATCACGTTTA
>NW_013921812.1:0-213 GCF_000517525.1 Limulus polyphemus | reverse complement strand
AATGGATACTCTGATGATCATCGTTTCCAATGTGTGAACATTACTTCATCTCTTCTGGTGTGTAATGCATGTGAACCATTTTTGGACAGAATGGATTCTCTATGTGAATATTAAATGCCAAAAACAATGGCTCAGTCCTAGACAAAAACCACTTCTGACCCCAAAACCTGGACTCCATCCGCAGAAAGCGATGCTTTGCATTTGGTGGGACTT
>NW_013921811.1:0-213 GCF_000517525.1 Limulus polyphemus | reverse complement strand
TAGTGTGTACTGTCAATAAGAAGACGCAAGATTTAACAATACTGTGTACTGTCAATAAGAAGACACAAGATTTAACGATACTGTGTACTGTCAATAAGAAGACACAAGATTTAACGATACTGTGTACTTTCAATAAAAGACCCAAGATTTAACGATACTCTGTACTGTCAATTAGAAGACACAAGATTTAACAATACTGTGTACTGTCAATAC
>NW_013921810.1:0-240 GCF_000517525.1 Limulus polyphemus | reverse complement strand
TTTGGTTTTATACAACTTACAGAATAGGTTGGTTTCATACAACATACAGAGTAGTTTGGTTTTATACAACAGACAGAATAGTTTGGTTTTATACAACATACAGAGTAGTTTGGTTTCATACAATATACAGAGTAGTTTGGTTTTATACAACATACAGAATAGTTTGGTTTTATACAACTTACAGAATAGTTTGGTTTTATACAACTTACAGAATAGTTTGGTTTTATACAACATACAGAA
>NW_013921809.1:0-213 GCF_000517525.1 Limulus polyphemus | reverse complement strand
CACCTGGGTACACACCATAAGGTGGGTAGTTATGTGACATGTACCACCTGGGTACACACCATAAGGTGGGTAGTTATGTGATATGTACCACCTGGACACACACCATAAGGTGGGAAGTTATGTGACATGTACCACCTGGACACACACACACCATAAGTTCGGTAGTTATGTAACATATACCACCTGGGTACACATTATAAGGTGGGTAGTTAC
>NW_013921808.1:0-210 GCF_000517525.1 Limulus polyphemus | reverse complement strand
GCTAGTCTTTGTAATAAATATATTCAGTAAACAAACTAAAATAAGAAACATAGATATATTAAACATTCTAACGAAGACTCTTAATGAAGTTGTTTTTGATTATGCACAAAGCTACACAAGGGCTATCTGTGCTCTGCCCACCACGAGTATCGAAACCCGGTTTCTAGCGTTGTAAGTCCGCAGACATACCGCTGTGCCACTGGGGGGCAA
>NW_013921807.1:0-210 GCF_000517525.1 Limulus polyphemus | reverse complement strand
ATAACGCTAAAGATGAGTATGGTGGTAACAAATTCGGTAACTACAGTTACACCTAGGTGTTTTTGGAGTTGTTGTACCAAATAACGCTAAAGATGAGTTTGGGTTACACATTCGGTAACTAAACTTACACCTAGTTGTTCATGGAGTATTTGTACCAAGTAAGGCTAAAGATGAGTATGTTGGTTATAAATTCTGTAACTACCGTTACAT
>NW_013921806.1:0-213 GCF_000517525.1 Limulus polyphemus | reverse complement strand
TCGTAAAACAATCAGTAACCAAAAGCTTCCCTGCAATACACATACGCTTTCAAAAAAGCGAATAAAAGAGTAACATAAAACGACCAGAAAAGACGCAAAAATGATAATAGAAGGCTAGAATTTTCCATGTAAATACGCAAGTATGCAACGAACGTTCTTGAAAAAATTTCGAGAAGTTCCGTCCAAATGGAACGAAGTACTGGTACAAAACGC
>NW_013921805.1:0-214 GCF_000517525.1 Limulus polyphemus | reverse complement strand
AGGGAATTTTCGTGAAAGGATATCCATTCTGAAAGTCTTACATCAAGGGCATCTTTGTATTCAAATATGAGGAAAAATATTTTTTTTCAAAATTTGGGTAAAATCATGGGCTTTTCGGTGAAAATCTGAATATTTTTGGAAAAAGAAATAAAGGGCTTCTCTGACGCAAAATTAATAGAAAAATACCGGAAAGTGCTTATTTTGTCGGAAAACT
>NW_013921804.1:0-213 GCF_000517525.1 Limulus polyphemus | reverse complement strand
TGGAATTAAATACAGATATCAAAGCAGAACAGGAGAAAGACCAGGATTTGAGGCCAATGATTAATTTTCTAAAAGCGAGTGTTGTGCACCCTGCTTGGGAGAAGGTGTCTAGTCTAAGCCCCGTGACAAAGCACTTGGTATTCTTGTCCGGAGATGGGAAAGTGACGACTTGGCAAACAGTTATACCGAGGAAGTTACAGGAAGTTGTGCTGT
>NW_013921803.1:0-213 GCF_000517525.1 Limulus polyphemus | reverse complement strand
TCCTCATATGTTCTTGCTCTCCACAGTTCCAACAACCTTTCTGGGTGTCAGCCTTTCTTGCTGTGGCATCTTTCCTGTGTTTAAGTTGCTGGCATTGAGCTCTCTTGTGCCCAGGTTTGTTACAGTGCCAGCAAAGCCCCTCAAACTTCCCTGAAAGCTGCCTTTTTCTGGCCTTGAATTCCGATGACTGTACCAACCGTGGTACTTCTATGC
>NW_013921802.1:0-213 GCF_000517525.1 Limulus polyphemus | reverse complement strand
TTGGCTAATGGTTAGATGATTAATGGTAGATATTGGCTAAAGGTTCAATAAACAATGTTTGGTATTGACTAATGATTAGATGATTAATGGTAGATATTGGCTAAAGGTTCAATAAACAATGTTTGGTATTGACTAATGATTAGACAAACAATGTTTGTTACTGGCTAATGGTTAGATGAACAATGTTTGGTATTGGCTAATGGTTAGTAAAAT
>NW_013921801.1:0-338 GCF_000517525.1 Limulus polyphemus | reverse complement strand
AGATGAGTATGGTGGTTATAAATTCGGTAACTAGAGTTACACCTAGGTTTTCGTGGAGTTGTTGTACCAAATAACGCTAAAGGTACAACTACTCCAGGAACACTTAGGTTTAACTTTAGTTACCGAAGTAAGGCTAAAGAAGAATATGGTGGTTATAAATTCTGTATCTAGAGTTACACCTAGGTGTTCATGGAGTAGTTGTACCAAATAAGGCTAAAGATGAGTATGGTGGTCATAATTTCGGTAACTAGAGCTACACCTAGGTGTTCGTGGAGTTGTTGTTTCAAATAACGCTAAAGATGATTATGCGGTTACATATTCAGTAACTAGAGTTAAAA
>NW_013921800.1:0-213 GCF_000517525.1 Limulus polyphemus | reverse complement strand
CGACTAGGATTGGCTAAAAGTTTTACAACTGAGGTTTAACACACCCAGACACAGTTTTATAAAGAAAACACACTAGAAAAAGGTTTAGATACCAATCATAGATGGCAGAACCAGTGCTGAGGTGAAAGGAAATATCTTAAAAAAAATTTTGAAAAAACATTTCTTCTTAGAAGGCGCTTTTTACAGTCTAAAACGTATTTTAGGAATTTTTTC
>NW_013921799.1:0-650 GCF_000517525.1 Limulus polyphemus | reverse complement strand
TGTAATAAAAGACCTATTAGCCACTATCCATCTATAATAAAGACCTTCTAGCCACTATCCATATATAATGAAAGACCTACTAGTCACTTTCCATCTATGTTAAAAGACCTACCAGCCACTATCTATATATAATGAAAGACCTACCAGCCACAATCCATATGTAATAAAAGACATACCAGCCACTCTCTATCCATAGTAAAAGATTTTTATTACAGATGGATTGTGACTGGTAGGTCTTTTATTACAGATGGATTGTGGCTGGTAGGTCTTTTATTATAGATGGATAGTGGCTGATAGGTGTTTTATTATAGATTGATAGTGGCTGATAGGTCTTTTACTATAGATAGAGAATGGCTGGTAGGTCTTTTATTACATATGGATTGTGGCTGGTAGGTCTGGCTGGTAGGTCTATTACAGATGGATAGTAATTTGGTAGGAATCCATCAGTAATAAAAGACCTACCAGCCACAATCCATCTTATAATAAAAGACCTACCAGCCACTATCCATTTATAATAAAAGACCTAGTAGTCAATATCCATCCATAATGAAAGACCATTCCAGCCACTATCCATATATAATAAAACACCTACAAGCCACAATCCATCTGTAATAAAAGACCTACCAGCCACAATCCATCAGTAGTAAAGG
>NW_013921798.1:0-233 GCF_000517525.1 Limulus polyphemus | reverse complement strand
TAAAATAATAACAAACCTGGTAATTAATTATACTTACATTAAAATCAGAAGCAGTTTTTCTTAATGACTCATTATGATTAATAACCCTATCAGCCGCCTGCTCAAACACCTTTGTTGACACAGTTCCTCTATCAGTCTTTCTAATATACGTGCGAACCATAATTGCAATTGATCTGTAAAAAAAATGTAATTCATTAATATTTCATGTGCATTACACCTTTTTGATGAACTTT
>NW_013921797.1:0-213 GCF_000517525.1 Limulus polyphemus | reverse complement strand
AATTAATCAGGTAGTTACATACCAGTGTCAAAGAAAAACATTAAACAACCGTAGATATTAACGACATTTAAAGAGTTAGTAACATACCAATGTCAAAGACCAACATTAAACAACAGTATATATTAACGACATTTAAACAGGTAGTAACATACCAGTGTCAAAGGCCAACATTAAACAACAGTAGATATTAACGACATTCAAACAGGTAGTAAC
>NW_013921796.1:0-206 GCF_000517525.1 Limulus polyphemus | reverse complement strand
GATAGGCATTAAAGTAAGTACCACCCTTCCAGCTATGGTTAGTGGACTAACACTTGTAACTGATAGGCATTAAAGTAAGTACCAACCCTCCAGCTATGGTTAGTGGACTAACACTTGTAACTGATAGGCATTAAAGTAAGTACCACCCTTCCAGCTATGGTTAGTGGACTTAACACTTGGTAACTGATAGGCATTAAAGTAAGTAC
>NW_013921795.1:0-213 GCF_000517525.1 Limulus polyphemus | reverse complement strand
TTCTATACTATAGAATGGTTCTGTGTTGAACAGTAACGGTATTCTCTATACTATAGAATGGTTCTGTGTTGAACAGTGACAGTATTCTCTATACTATAGAATGGCTCTGTGTCGAACAGTGACGGTATTCTCTATACTATAGAACGGCTCTGTGTTAAACAGTAACGGTACGCTCTATAATATAGAATGGCTGTGTCGAACAGTGACGGTATT
>NW_013921794.1:0-213 GCF_000517525.1 Limulus polyphemus | reverse complement strand
ATAGTCAAAAACTTATTGTTGTAACACACGTACAACAACGTCTATAACATCAGAGTAATAAACAGTTAGATATAGCCAAAACTTATTATTGTTGTAACACACGCACAACAACGTCTATAACATCAGAGTAATAAACAGTTAGAGATAGTCAAAAACTTATTGTTGTAACACACGTACAACAATGTCTATAACATCAGAGTAATAAACAGTTAG
>NW_013921793.1:0-211 GCF_000517525.1 Limulus polyphemus | reverse complement strand
CACAGTGACCACGTGACGCAACGTTTCTAGAACTATCATGTACTGTGGCGAATGTTCAAGTTCTTACTAGAAATAGGGTACGCTGGTATATAAAAGAAGGTAATGTAATGTGTGTGTGGTCAATGAGTAATTGAACTGCAGTCAGAGATAGACGTATTGTTGTAGTTAACGTTCGTTCGTTACAGTGTTGTTTTAGCGCGAGTATTTAGAC
>NW_013921792.1:0-214 GCF_000517525.1 Limulus polyphemus | reverse complement strand
TCTTCGGATTAAAGTCAAGAAACCACTGTATAGTTCTCTGTTTAGAAAAAAAGTTTGTCCTGTGTCTGTCCAATTGTAAAAATGCATGAGAGTATAACGCACTCCATGTGCTGTGTGTGGTCAGTCTTAACTTTTGTTTTTAGTTATATCTGTCTCACTCTCTTTTGACGTTAAAAATTACAGCTAATCAGATAAAAAACAGAACGTTTTATTC
>NW_013921791.1:0-210 GCF_000517525.1 Limulus polyphemus | reverse complement strand
GTACCAGTACGTCGTTCCATTTATTAGGGATCATCTACAAATTTTGTATGAACGTTCGTTGCATACTTGCGTATTTACATGCAAAATTCTAGCCTTTTATTGTCATTTTCGACTTTTAAAGGAGTTATGGAAGTTTTGCGTTTTGTACCAGTACTTCGTTCCATTTGGACGGATCATCTCCAAATTTGTAAGTAACGTTCGTTGTCGTAC
>NW_013921790.1:0-224 GCF_000517525.1 Limulus polyphemus | reverse complement strand
GTGTACTGTCCAGTAAGAAGACACAAGATTTCACGATACTGTGTACTGTCAATAAGAACACACAAGATTTAACGATACTGTGTACTGTCAATAAGAACACACAAGATTTAACTATACTGTATACTGTCAGTAAGAAAACACAAGATTTAACAATACTGTGTCCTGTCAATAAGGAGACACAAGATTTAACAATACTGTGTACTGCCAATAAGAAGACACAAGAT
>NW_013921789.1:0-212 GCF_000517525.1 Limulus polyphemus | reverse complement strand
GTTAATACCGAGGAAGTTACGGGAAGTTGTGCTGTGTCAATCCCACGATAATTTACAGGAGGACATCTCGGAATTAAGAGAAATTGAGTCACATACGACAAAGATTTTACTGGATAGGTATGAGGCGAGATGTGGAAGAATGGTGCCGGACATGCAGTACATGTAGTGCTAAAAGGGGACCCAAGCATAAGGGACGCCCACCTTATGAAGAA
>NW_013921788.1:0-213 GCF_000517525.1 Limulus polyphemus | reverse complement strand
AAGTGAAGAAAAACAAGCCAAAAAACAAGATTCGTATAGAAAGGTCCAAGTTTCGGATTACGGTATGTCGCTGAACGCGTTCAGTTGAGAGCACGATAAACAAGTGGCAGTCAATCCAAGTATTTGACTAAGAGTAGCCATGTAGGCGGCGAGCGCTGTTTACTGGTTGCCCCTGTTTCTGAGCAGCAATCCTAAATAACGGATGACTCTTTT
>NW_013921787.1:0-213 GCF_000517525.1 Limulus polyphemus | reverse complement strand
TAAATGTGGAAGGTGTTAAAAAAGACATCGACATGTTTTTGCTTCAAAGCCAAGTGATTTCTTTAATCAGAGCATTAACAACCTGATTGTAGATGGAAAAGCACCATCGATAAGAATGGAGACTATTTCATTTATTAAATGTTTTGTTTTGATATGTATGTTGTTAGGTTTTTTTTCATTTAAAAAAAAGCGACATTCATTTCTTGACGACCT
>NW_013921786.1:0-212 GCF_000517525.1 Limulus polyphemus | reverse complement strand
AATATCTAGTAGATCTTCCTTTCGCTTCGTGCAGTTCGTTGATCCTTTGGAGCATCGTCAGAATCATCTCGTCAATTTTGGATTGTGGGATTTTCGCCCACTCTTGCTTCAAAAATTGGAGTAGATCGCTCTTCGAAGTTGGTTTTCTTTTGTTGTTGTTGTTTCTTGACTTGCCGATCGAGTATGGCCCAAAGGTTTTCAATGGGGTTCAC
>NW_013921785.1:0-290 GCF_000517525.1 Limulus polyphemus | reverse complement strand
GTGTACCTTACATACCAAATTTGGTGAAGAATCATCAATTTAAGTTACCAGAGGGTCATTCTTTTTCGATTTCTTCAGTAACCAAAAGCTTCCCTGCAGTACACATATGCTTTCAGAAAAGCCAATAAAAGAGTAACATAAAACGACCACAAAGTTGCAAAAATGATAATAGAAGGCTAGAATTTTGCATGTAAATACGCAAGTATGCAACGAACGTTCATACAAAATTTGGAGATGATCCGTCCAAATGGAATGACGTACTGGTACAAAACGCAAAACCTTCCATAACT
>NW_013921784.1:0-210 GCF_000517525.1 Limulus polyphemus | reverse complement strand
CTATATCTAAAACATTATGTGACGTGGAACATTCTCTTGTCAACTATGTCTAAAACGTTATGTGACGTGGAACATTCTCTTATCAACTATGTCTAAAACATTATGTGATGTGGAACATTGTCAACTATGTCTAAAACATTATGTGACGTGGAACATTCTCTTGTCAACTATGTCTAAAACATTATGTGATATGGAACATTCTCTTGTCAA
>NW_013921783.1:0-214 GCF_000517525.1 Limulus polyphemus | reverse complement strand
CAGTGCTGTCGTTATTCTGACCATAATACAGTACTATTATCAACATGAAATGCAGTGCTGTCGTTATTCTGACCATAATACAGTACTATTATCAACATGAAATGCAGTGCTGTCGTTATTCTGACCATAATACAGTACTATTATCAACATGAAATGTAATTCTGTCATTATTCTGACCATAATACAGTACTATTATCAACATGAAATGCAGTGC
>NW_013921782.1:0-209 GCF_000517525.1 Limulus polyphemus | reverse complement strand
TCTAGTGGAAGGAAACTAAAGACCTTTATATCATTCGACAAAATATAGTTTAAGAAGGATTAAAAATACCATTATGAAAGTCATTAAAATATAGGGTAAGAAAGACTAAAATACCGCTATCAAAGTCAAAAATATATAGTCTAAGAAAACCTAAAAGTCAGTTATGAAAGTCGACAAAATTGAGTGGAAGAAACTAAAAACACGTTTTC
>NW_013921781.1:0-212 GCF_000517525.1 Limulus polyphemus | reverse complement strand
ACAAGTCGGCCTCAAGGAGACCAGTAGTGGTTGGTGTTGAGCAATGCCCACCAACCCCCATCATGAAAGTCCCAACAGCTAGGTGTAAAATGCCAAGCACACACAGTGTTTCTGTGACAGGAAAGCTAGATGGCCAAAGGTGCAACTTTGTCATAGACTCTGCGTCTCAGCAAACCCTTGTGAGCATCAAGGTGTTAGATCATGAAGGAGTG
>NW_013921780.1:0-211 GCF_000517525.1 Limulus polyphemus | reverse complement strand
GTTACCATTTTTATGTAAGTTGCAAGAGAAGATAAGTTTGAATTTCATGAATGTACATTTAAGTTTCACCATTGTTATGTAAGTTGCAAGAGAAGATAAGTTTGAATTTCATGAATGTACATTTAAGTGTTACCATTGTTATGTAAGTTGCAAGAGAAGATAAGTTTGTTTTTACTGATTGTTAAGTTCAGTGACACACAAAATCGATTCT
>NW_013921779.1:0-454 GCF_000517525.1 Limulus polyphemus | reverse complement strand
CAGTATCATTGAATATTGTGTCTTCTTATTGACAGTACACAGTTTCGTAAAATCTTGTGTCTTCTTATTGACAGGACACATTATTGTTAAATCTTGTGTTTTTTACTGACAGTACACATTATCATTGAATGTTGTGTCTTCTTATTGACAGTACACAGTATCGTTAAATCTTGTTTCTTCTTATTGACAGGACACAGTATCGTTAAGAAGACACAAGATTTAGTGACAGTGCACAGTATCGTCTTGTTATTGACAGTGCACAATATCGTTAAATCTTGTGTCTTCTTATTGACTGTACACAGTATCGTTAAATCTTGTGTCTTCTTATTGACAGTACACAGTATCGTTAAATCTTGTGTCTTCTTATTGACAGTACACAGTATTGTTAAATCTTGTGTCTTCTTATTGACAGTACACAGTATTGTTAAATCTTGTGTCCTCTTATTGAAAGTTC
>NW_013921778.1:0-213 GCF_000517525.1 Limulus polyphemus | reverse complement strand
TGATTGTGGTCTACATACACCTTCAACAGTTCGTTATGATTGTGGTCTACATACACCTTCAACAATACATTATGATTGTGGTCTACATACACCTTCAACAATACGTTATGATTGTGGTCTACATACACTTTCAACAGTTCGTTATGATTGTGGTCTACATAAACCTTCAACAATACATAATATTTGTGGTCTACATACACCTTCAACAATACA
>NW_013921777.1:0-213 GCF_000517525.1 Limulus polyphemus | reverse complement strand
GAACAGGTATTTATGTTACAGGAAAATAGCCACTTATAGATTCAATTAACGTTTTATAAGTAAAAAACATGTGTTCTGTCAGTTTAAACATTATGAACAGGTATTTACTGTTAAAGGAAAATAGTCACTTTTGGATTCAGTTAATGTTCTATATGGAAAAACACATGGGTTCTGTCAGTTTAAACATTATGAACAGGTATTTACTGTTAAAGG
>NW_013921776.1:0-213 GCF_000517525.1 Limulus polyphemus | reverse complement strand
TGTGTAGACTTGAACTAAAGGATGTTTAATATGTGTAGACTTGAACTAAAGGATGTTTAAGGTGTGTAGACTTGAACTAAAGGATGTTTAAGGTGTGTAGACTTGACCTAAAGGATGTTTAAGGTGTGTAGACTTGAACTAAAGGATGTTTAAGGTGTGTAGACTTAAACTAAAGGATGTTTAAGGTGTGTAGACTTAAACTAAAGGATGTTT
>NW_013921775.1:0-214 GCF_000517525.1 Limulus polyphemus | reverse complement strand
TGAAGGTTTAAAAATACATTTATGAACGTCGACAAAAATCTAGTAGAAGAAAAACTAAAAACCCTTTTTCAAAAGTCAAGAAAATCAAGTGGAAAAAGGGCTAAAAATACCGTTATCAGAATCGAAAATCTAGTCTATGAAGGCCTAAAAAGACAGTTATGAACGTCGACAAAATCTAGTAAGAAAGAAAACTAAAAAACCCGTTTTCAAAGGA
>NW_013921774.1:0-213 GCF_000517525.1 Limulus polyphemus | reverse complement strand
TTGACAACTGGGATTTAACATGTTAACTTACAGTTATTAAAGTTTTATTTCGACAACTGGGATTCAACATGTTAACTTACAGTTATTAAAGTTTTATTTCGACAACTGGGATTCAACGTGTTAACTTACAGTTATTAAAGTTTTATTTCGACAACTGGGATTCAACGTGTTAACTTACAGTTATTAAAGTTTTATTTCGACAAACGGGGATTC
>NW_013921773.1:0-213 GCF_000517525.1 Limulus polyphemus | reverse complement strand
CCCGAGTTCTAGAGCAGCTACCAATGCTCTATAGTTGTGTCTGTCGTCTGCTGACAACTGTCCAAGTATTTCCAGTGGTTGTCCCTTCAAGCTCGTTGCCAGATATACTGCTTTCTGCTCCTTTGTCCATCCATTCATTTCTGCCAGTAGCTCAAATTGTGCTCTATATGCTTCCCACGGTGCCTTCCCATCGAATTCCTGTGGATTCATTCG
>NW_013921772.1:0-214 GCF_000517525.1 Limulus polyphemus | reverse complement strand
GAGAGGTTGAACTAACCAGGTGCCATCAAGCTAAAGTCAAGCAGACTGAAAGAGTTGATGATGGTAAAGTGGAACCAAATATAGATATCAAGGCAGAACAGGAGAAAGACCAAGATTTGAAACCAATGATTGATTTCCTTAAAGCAAGTGTTTTGCACCCTGCTTGGGAGAAGGTGTCTAGTCTAAGCCCTGTGACAAAGCACTGTTGGGCACA
>NW_013921771.1:0-210 GCF_000517525.1 Limulus polyphemus | reverse complement strand
TTTTCTATTAGATGAGGAATGCAGAAGACACCACGTAGTGTTCAAAAGAAGTTGTTCCTCTTCTTCTATTAAATGAGGGATGCAGAATTCACCACGTAGTTGTCAAGAGAAGTTGTTCCTCTTCTTCTATTAGATGAGGGATGCAGAAGACACCACGTAGGGGTAAAACAGGTTGTTCCTTTTTCTACCAGATGAGGGATGCAGAAGACA
>NW_013921770.1:0-209 GCF_000517525.1 Limulus polyphemus | reverse complement strand
TTACCCATTCAAGCCGTCTCCAGCCATTATTAGTCTCAAAGTGGGTTTCTCGTCATCGAAGGAGACATTTAGTTTCAGCAATATAGTGTTCCGACAGCGGAAGACAGATGACGCTAGTAACACGTCATGATATTGTTACGACAGCGGGGGTCACGTGACGGTAGTAGCACGTCATTTTCTCGAAGGTTCGTGAAGTCTCGAGCTTTTAC
>NW_013921769.1:0-304 GCF_000517525.1 Limulus polyphemus | reverse complement strand
ACTATCTAGTGACAGTCAGTAACAGAAGTACTCAATTCTTGTCTCGTTACCCACTATCTAGTGACAGTCAGTAACATAAGTACTAAATGCTTGTCTCATTACCCACTGTCTAGTGACAGTCAGTAGCAGTACTCAATTCTTGTCTCATTACTCACTGTCTAGTGACAGTCAGTAACAGAAGTACTCAATTCTTGTCTCATTACCCACTGTCTAGTGACAGTCAGTAGCAGTACTCAATTCTTGTCTCATTACTCACTGTCTAGTGACAGTCAGTAGCAAGTACTCAATTCTTGTCTCATTACCC
>NW_013921768.1:0-213 GCF_000517525.1 Limulus polyphemus | reverse complement strand
AAAAAAAGGTGTATGGGACATAAAGTTACATTACAGGAATGGAAAAAAAGGTGTATTGGACATAAAGTTACATTACAGGAATGGAAAAAAAGGTGTATGGGACATAAAGTTACATTACAGGAATGGAAAAAAAGGTGTATGGGGCATAAAATTACATTACAGGAATGGAAAAAAAGGTGTATGGGACATAAAATTACATTACAGGAATGGAAA
>NW_013921767.1:0-213 GCF_000517525.1 Limulus polyphemus | reverse complement strand
GAAGGTGACTTGTAGCAGATCATCAAGTAGTACCTATAACAGTGGCCAATTTCTCTAAATGTGAGCAGACACTTAAGGAAGGGGCGTTGTTGGATGTGTGCCAGGAGATAGAACCAGTCAATGTTAAAGCAAGGAATATAACTGTAAAGAAAGGACATACACTTCCAGAATATTTGACTGACCTCTATAAGAAGAGCATAGTTCATTTGTCAT
>NW_013921766.1:0-275 GCF_000517525.1 Limulus polyphemus | reverse complement strand
ACCAAAGTAAGTTTTCACTCAACCAACAAAACATAAAACCTGTGTTACTTTATCCTTATGTTACCAAAGTAAGTTTTCATTCAACCAACAAAACATAAAACCTGTGTTACTTTATCCTTATGTTACCAAAGTAAGTTTTTACTCAACCAACAAAACATAAAACTTGTGTTACTTTATCATTATGTTACCAAAGTAAGTTTTTACTCAACCAACAAAACATAAAACCTGTGTTACTTTATCCTTATGTTACCAAAGTAAGTTTTTACTCAACCAAC
>NW_013921765.1:0-303 GCF_000517525.1 Limulus polyphemus | reverse complement strand
CAAATAGTTAATAAGCTATAAAAGTAAAACATGTAAAACAAATAGTTAATAAGCTATTTTTTACATGTTAAACAAATAGTTAATAAGCTATACCAATATAGCATGTAAAACAAATAGTTAATAAGCTATAAAAGTAAAACATGTAAAACAAATAGTTAATAAGCTATACAAGTATAACATGTAAACAAATAGTTAATAAGCTATAAAAGTAAAACATGTAAAACAAATAGTTAATAAGCTATACATGTAAAACAAATAGTTAATAAGCTATACATGTAAAACAAATAGTTAATAAGCTATACC
>NW_013921764.1:0-213 GCF_000517525.1 Limulus polyphemus | reverse complement strand
GTTTATCACATTACCAATAGCTGTGTTTGTAAGATTGTTAGGTTTAAAACATAAACAATAAAACAACGAATTATTTATCACAGAGGATGTTTATCACATTACCAATAGCTGTGTTTGTAAGGTTATTAGGTCTAAAAGATAAACAATAAAACAATGAATTATTTATCACACAGGATGTTTATCACATTACCAATAGCTGTGTTTGTAAGGTTA
>NW_013921763.1:0-213 GCF_000517525.1 Limulus polyphemus | reverse complement strand
TCGTGTTTAATTTGGATCAGGCTTGGCCAAGTGTATAGAGTGTTCGGAATGTTAATCCGAGAGTTCACGACGCAAGGCTCTCTGTCGTGTTTAATTTGGATCAGGCTTGGCCAAGTGTATAGAGTGTTCGGAATGTTAATCCGAGAGTTCACGACGCAAGGCTCTTTGTCGTGTTTAATTTGGATCGGGCTTGGCCAAGTGTATAGAGTGTTC
>NW_013921762.1:0-213 GCF_000517525.1 Limulus polyphemus | reverse complement strand
ATTGGCTAAGTATTGGAAAACTAAATTTAAGACAAAAATCACTTAAGAGACGGACGGTAAGAAATCTTCACTTTACAAAATTTTCATTGCAAATATTAGTCCATTTTGTTTTCAATGATTGCCAAACTTACGGCATTTAAACACTAACTTTCATATAATTCTGCATATATAAATTAGTGTTTCAGATAGCATTTTGTTTCTCATCATCGAGCC
>NW_013921761.1:0-212 GCF_000517525.1 Limulus polyphemus | reverse complement strand
GTGATTTTAGTAATACTTACACTTTTGTGATATGTAACGATCTGCATTAATTATCCCTCCCTAGAGCATTGCCATGGTAGTTTGAAATAAAGTTTGACCATGAAGGAAGGGTAAAGAACATTGCCATGGTAGTTTGAAATAAAGTACGGCCATGAAGGAAGGGTAAAGAACATTGCCATGGTAGTTTGGAAATAAAGTTGACCATGAAGGAA
>NW_013921760.1:0-213 GCF_000517525.1 Limulus polyphemus | reverse complement strand
GAAGACACAATATCAACGTATAATGTGTACTGTCAATAAGAAGACACAAGATTTAACGTATATTGTGTACTCGTCAATAAGAAGACACAAGATTTAACGATACTGTGTACTGTCAATAAGAAGACACAAGATTTAACGATACTGTGTACTGTCAATAAGAAGACTCAAGATTTAACGATACTGTGTACTGTCAATAAGAACACACAATATTCA
>NW_013921759.1:0-213 GCF_000517525.1 Limulus polyphemus | reverse complement strand
CAAGTCACAGACATCTACTGTAGAAGAATCCTAAGCCTAACAACAACATAGCATATATTCATACTATTAAGAAATATAAGTAAAAACCATTTATTTCGACAATTGGCAAAATAAGAACTTATATATATACACCTGGAAAAAAGTTAAGCACCCCCGTGTTTTTTTCAAGTGATTCAGATTCTACGTTCTTGTGACTGATTATAAATTACCATT
>NW_013921758.1:0-213 GCF_000517525.1 Limulus polyphemus | reverse complement strand
CAGTAAATTTAAAAGCGAATTAGATACGTTAAAGAACGATTTGTTGTGTCTTACACAAGGAGGATAAATTGACCATCGACTTAATCAGCCCCAGACAATGGCAAGCCCCTTACAGAGCCTGCAGCTAAACCCTAATGCAGACATATTCAGTCCCATTAGAAGTCACATCCCAGACATGAATGTCAGTAATAGTGATCCAGTGTGAAGGAAGCC
>NW_013921757.1:0-211 GCF_000517525.1 Limulus polyphemus | reverse complement strand
ATAAATAAACTTATAATGTTATTCTACGACCTAATGTCAAACCTTTTTTAAAAACTTTAATAAGTTTTTTATATTCTGTTGTACAAAATGATTAGTCAAGTATATTTACATTCCCCTTTTGTTGTTACTTCTTGTTTCATACAGCAATTGTAGCGACTTCATCACTGTGTTTTGTAGCTCTCTGCCGCAGGCAGACTGTTTGTCGTCGAGT
>NW_013921756.1:0-212 GCF_000517525.1 Limulus polyphemus | reverse complement strand
GTCACGTCTCCGTTTGTTAGTTAACTTTCCGTAACTTCATTCCGACGAAACTTTAGCGACACAAGTCCTTTCTTAATAAAACTGCTTTATTCTTTCCGAATATAACTTTACCGATACACTTATTTTCTAACAGTCGCTCTATAACAAACGCTATAACAACGAACTTCAACAATACTTTCCGACTTCAGTTCAATTACTCACTACCTACACAC
>NW_013921755.1:0-213 GCF_000517525.1 Limulus polyphemus | reverse complement strand
TGCTCCTCTTGACAACCCTTTTTGTCCTCTGCGATGGACCAGGACGACCCGGACGCTGCCCAGTTGTTTCCTTGCCGTGTTTCCTGAACTGCACGATGATTCTGTTGACTGTCGAAATTGGGATTCCCAAATTCTGCGAAATTTGCCGCTGAGTTATTCCTCCATCTGCTTGACCAATTATCCTTCCTCTAACAAAATCTGGCAATTCGAGAG
>NW_013921754.1:0-213 GCF_000517525.1 Limulus polyphemus | reverse complement strand
AAAATTTATGTTGCCAACGCACTACACTTAGCTCGATCTCCCAACAACCCAAACAGCTCCCCAAACCATCACGCTGAAACCACCATGCTTCTCAGTTGACTGCAATCTGTTAAGCCAAAACTCTTGGTGAGGCAATCTCCAGACCCATATCCTTCCACTGTCCGAAAATTGAGCGAATCTCGATTCGTCTGAGAACAATACGGTCTTCCAAAT
>NW_013921753.1:0-213 GCF_000517525.1 Limulus polyphemus | reverse complement strand
TCAACGTCAGACCTAACTATCCACTTCAAAATAAAGTGAATAAAACCAATTTATTTTTGCAGAATTTTGCGTGTTCAACTTTTGCTTGTTTGTCTGTAGATACGACAGCGTTTGATGAATTTTTATTCTGACACCACAATAGCAGCACACCTCTCTATAAAATATACATACATTTTTCTGACGTCACTTCCTCATCAAACCAAAAATCCGGTT
>NW_013921752.1:0-212 GCF_000517525.1 Limulus polyphemus | reverse complement strand
GATTTAACGATACTCTGTACTGTCAATTAGAAGACACAAGATTTAACGATACTGTGTACTGTCAATAAGAAGACACAATATTCAACGATAATGTGTACTGTCAGTAAGAAAACACAAGATTTAGCAATAATGTATCCTGTCAATAAGAAGACACAAGACTTAACGATAATGTGTACTGTCAATAAGAAGACACAAGATTTAACGATACTGTG
>NW_013921751.1:0-214 GCF_000517525.1 Limulus polyphemus | reverse complement strand
CAAGATTGGGAGAACAGTTCACCCTTTGATTTATCTACATTATGAACAAGATTGGGAGAACTGTTCACCCCTCGATTTATCCACATTATGAACAAGATTGGAAAACTGTTCACCCCTTGATTTATCTACATTATGAACAAATTTGGAAGAATTGTTCACCCCTTGATTTATCCACATTATGAACAAGATTGGGAGAACTATTCACCCCCATTGT
>NW_013921750.1:0-214 GCF_000517525.1 Limulus polyphemus | reverse complement strand
TTTATGTACTCCATTCGTTTTTTAAATAACTGGCAATAACATTTTTAATGTTGTAACTGATATATCCAGTTGTCCTATACACGGGTATTAGGGGATATCTATGTACACCATCTCCTCTTTAAATAACTGGGAATAACATTTTTAATGTGTTAACAAATATATCCAGCTGTTCTGTACACGGATATTAGGGGACATCTATGTACACCATTCCCTC
>NW_013921749.1:0-213 GCF_000517525.1 Limulus polyphemus | reverse complement strand
AAAAATAGTTAACATTTGTTAACCAATAAAACTATACTGTCATAATACAACATGAATCAAAAATAGTTACCATTTATAAACCAATAAAACAATACTGTCATAATACAACATGAAACAAAAATAGTTACCATTTGTAAACCAATAAAACAATACTGTCATAATAGAACATGAAACAAAAATAGTTACCATTTGTAAACCAATAAAACTATACTA
>NW_013921748.1:0-281 GCF_000517525.1 Limulus polyphemus | reverse complement strand
TTTTGTTGGATGACTTCCCACAAGAACATTCATGTGTTTGTTGGACAACTTTCCACAAGAACATACATGTGTTTGTTGAACAACTTCCCACAAGGACATTCATGTGTTTGTTGGACAACTTTCCACAGAAACATATATGTGTTTGTTGGACAACTTCCCATAAGGACATTCATGTGTTTGTTGGACAACTTTCCACAAGGACATTCATGTGTTTGTTGGACAATTTTCCACAGAAACATATATGTGTTTGTTGGATGACTTCCCACAAGGACATTCATGTG
>NW_013921747.1:0-213 GCF_000517525.1 Limulus polyphemus | reverse complement strand
TCGACATTGCAGGACCTCTGCCCCAAACTCGTGCTGGAAACAAGTACATTTGTGTGGTGATGGATTATTTCACTAAGTGGTCTGAGGCATATGCAATACCAAATCAGGAAGCTACAACTGTCGCTTTGGCTATTAGTGATTTCTTCTTCAGATTTGGTATGCCATATGAACTGCATTCAGATCAGGGCCGTAACTTTGAATCAGCTGTGTTAC
>NW_013921746.1:0-213 GCF_000517525.1 Limulus polyphemus | reverse complement strand
ATATGTACTACTTAGAATACTAGTACTTAGGTCACCTGTTTATAAATATGTACTACTTAGAATACTAGTACCCGGGTCACCCGTTTATAAATATGTACTACTTAGAATACTAGTACCCGGGTCACCCGTTTATAAATATGTACTACTTAGAATACTAGTACCCGGGTCATCCGTTTATCAATATACACTACTTAGAATACTAGTACCCGGGTC
>NW_013921745.1:0-213 GCF_000517525.1 Limulus polyphemus | reverse complement strand
GTAGACGTGTTTACTACCACACAAGCTGTCTTGTAAGATGCCCACAAATATCGTCCACGATGACGTGTTTACTACCACACAAGCAGTCTTGTAAGATGCTCACAAATCGTCCACGATGACGTGTTTACTACCACACAAGCAGTCTTGTAAGATGCCCACAAATCGTCCACGTAGACGTGTTTACTACCACACAGGCTGTCTTGTAAGATGTCC
>NW_013921744.1:0-212 GCF_000517525.1 Limulus polyphemus | reverse complement strand
TACCCTATTCCATTGATAACAGTGCTACTACCCTATTCCATTGGTAACAGTGCTACTACCCTATTCCATTGGTAACAGTGCTACTACCCTATTCCATGATTCTAAAGAAAGCCTCTTATTCATGCATCTATTCTTGTAACTGGAGACTTTGTAGGTAAAATAAAAAGGTATTCAGATTAAGGTGCTAATGGAGACATAAACAAAGAATCAGT
>NW_013921743.1:0-311 GCF_000517525.1 Limulus polyphemus | reverse complement strand
CAGGACTTCAGTGAAGACCAGAGGTACATAAAGGTTAGACAAAATCGAAGTACAAAAGGACTTCAGTAAAGACTAGGGGTATATAAAGGTTAAACAAAGTTGAAGTACAACAGGACTTCAGTAAAGACCAGTGGCATATAAAGATTAATTGGATCTCTAGGTTTACAATTTTAAATGCGCCCCTTCCTTCTCGATTGACTTACCAGGTAAATTATGAAATTATATACCAACATGAAAAACAACAATAAATTAAAATGCAATGAATTGGACGGACATTTATTTACATAATATGTTTACATTTTATAAAATAC
>NW_013921742.1:0-213 GCF_000517525.1 Limulus polyphemus | reverse complement strand
GTAGATATACTAACTTCTTGACTTCAGTCGTGTATGTTAGTATGCTTGTAGATACACTAACTTCTTCACTTCTGTCTTGTATGTTAGTATGCTTGTAGATATACTAACTTCTTCACTTCAGTCGTGTATGTTAGTATGCTTGTAGATATACTAACTTCTTCACTCGAGTCGTGTATGTTAGTATCCTTGTAGATATACTAACTTCTTCACTTG
>NW_013921741.1:0-214 GCF_000517525.1 Limulus polyphemus | reverse complement strand
TATATATATATATATATATATATTTCAACTAGATTTCGGTTTTTGGTTTTACGTATATATATATATATATATTTCAACTAGATTTCGGTTTTTGGTTTTACGTATATATATATATATTATATATTTCAACTAGATTTCGGTTTTTGGTTTTACGATATATATATATATATATTTAAACTAGATTTCGGTTTTGGTTTTACGATATATATATATA
>NW_013921740.1:0-213 GCF_000517525.1 Limulus polyphemus | reverse complement strand
GTTAACCCTAGATAATTGATATTGTAAAATGTTGTCATGGAACTTCTTCAACTAAAGTTAACCCTAGATAATTGATATTGTAAAATGTTGTCATGGAACTTCTTCAACTAAAGTTAACCCTAGATAATTGATATTGTAAAATGTTGTCATGGAACTTCTTCAACTAAAGGTAACCCTAGATAATTGATATTGTAAAATGTTGTCATGGAACTT
>NW_013921739.1:0-540 GCF_000517525.1 Limulus polyphemus | reverse complement strand
ACTAGTGTCTCGTGACTTCCGCTGCCGTAACAGTATTTTTGATCTTAAAATGGAAATTACTTTGCATTCGAAGCAGTTAGCACTCCATATATATACATGGACAAATCTATATAAATAAAAATGTAAATGTTCGTTTGTTCAAAATCTTAAATCTCCGAAAGTTCTTCACCGATTGCTTTGAAATTTTGACACAACGTTGCATTCGAATACGCGGTAAAATATTTAGTATAGCGTGTGTTGCTTTTACGTCCAACAGATAGCGCTGTTTTTAAAAAAAATCATGTTTTTACCTGTCACAAGTGTGACATTTATATAATAGTAGGTATATAAAAACACGGATTCAATTTCAATGTTTCCGATTTACGATTTCCAATTTTACGATTCCATTTCAATGTTTCCGATTGCATTGTTAAATTGAATTTTCATAGATTTCGATTTATTTTCATTTTGATTTAATTATTTTGTGTGACATTGCGTTGGAATTGAGCTGTGTCGTTTACCATAGCGTTCATTTTGTTAGTATAGTTTATTTTTTCATTT
>NW_013921738.1:0-207 GCF_000517525.1 Limulus polyphemus | reverse complement strand
GACTCTAATGGTGATAGCACAGTGCTGGACTTGGATGACTAAGTTGACTGTAATGGTGATAGCACAGTGTGGTAATTTGTGTGACCATGTTGAATCTCATGGCGATAGCACAACTCTGGGACTTGAATGACTAAGTTGACTCTAATGGTGATAGCACAGTGCTGGGACTTGGGGGATTAAATTTACTCTAGTGGTGATAGCACAATG
>NW_013921737.1:0-366 GCF_000517525.1 Limulus polyphemus | reverse complement strand
ATCCTGGCGGTCCTATTTGGATACTAATAGCCTGAGGGTTTTTGGGTGTGGTACCAGATCAGCCCAGAACTTGCCTGCAAGCATCCAATAGGAGCACCGCACTACTTGTGGGTGATGCTGTGAGTCATCACTGTTCTAAACATGTTTTGCACACGAACGCCAATGTACAAGGCCAAGAAAGAGGATGTTGGCTTCGATTCTTTAGCACTGTAGAAGCTACAGAAAATTTTATATTTTATGAATCATCTCGGTGCTTTGATGCAGTATCAGTTACAGTACATGGGTGTAGCAGTACAAGCAAGTAGGCAGCTGGCTAACAGCAGTTGCCCATGACCAAAGAGGTTGGTAGAGGCAGTTAATGTGACC
>NW_013921736.1:0-213 GCF_000517525.1 Limulus polyphemus | reverse complement strand
TTTTATTATAATTATTTATTTGTAACTTTTATCATAATTATTTATTTGTAACTTTTATTATAATTATTTGTTTGTAACTTTTATTATAATTATTTATTTGTAACTTTTATTACGATTATTTATTTGTAACTTTTATTATAATTAATTATTTGTAACTTTCATTATAATTATTTATTTGTAACTTTTATTATAATTATTTGTTTGTAACTTTTA
>NW_013921735.1:0-212 GCF_000517525.1 Limulus polyphemus | reverse complement strand
AAAAACTTGTAGACTTGTTAAATACTGGAACAGGATTCAGTGCACAGGATGGGGAAGAGCTTGTAGTCTTGTTAGAAACTGGACAAGATTTAGTGTACAGTATGAGGGAAGAATTTGTAGTCTTGTTGTTAGAAACTTGGACAAGATTTAGTGTACAGTATGAGGGAAGAACTTGTAGTCTTGTTGTTAGAAACTTGGACAAGATTTAGTGT
>NW_013921734.1:0-209 GCF_000517525.1 Limulus polyphemus | reverse complement strand
TGTTACTTATGTTTCTTATAAAACAAAATCTCTGATTGTATTCTTTAAGCAGTATTCCCTTCCTCATTGGATGTAGAAGGATAAATTGGAGAATCTAAGGTAAATCAAATCAAATCTTTATTTGGTATGGCATAAATATCTGGCGTTATACTCTGAGAGAGTTTTAACTTTAAAAGTATCCAACTCATAGCGAACTGTTACTTCATGTC
>NW_013921733.1:0-212 GCF_000517525.1 Limulus polyphemus | reverse complement strand
TGTTTTCTGTCTGGATATATTTCCCTCTATTATCCTTGTTTTACAAACACCCGTCACTTAAAATGTAATGTTCCCCATCAGCTGTTATAAGAACAAAAGACAGTCACTTGAGATGTGATGTTGACCTCCACAGGCCCGGCATGGCTAGGTGGTTAGGGCGCTCGACTCGCAATCTGAGAGTCGCGGGTTCGAATCCCCGTCACACCAAACAT
>NW_013921732.1:0-209 GCF_000517525.1 Limulus polyphemus | reverse complement strand
ACTGACAGTACACATTATTGTTAAATCTTATGTTTCTTACTGACAGTACACAGTATTGTTAAATCTTGTGTTTTCTTATTGACAGTACACAGTATAGTTAAATCTTGTGTCTTCTTATTACAGTACACAGTATCGTTAAATCTTGTGTCTTTTTATAGATAGTACACAGTATTGCTAAATCGTGTGTCTTCTTATTGAGAGTACACAGT
>NW_013921731.1:0-213 GCF_000517525.1 Limulus polyphemus | reverse complement strand
GTTTGGTGGGATGGGGATGCGAACCCGCGACCCGCAGATTGCGAGTCGAGCGTCCTAACCACCTGGCCACGCCGGGCCGAGAATACATGTGAGACAACAAAAATGATAAGTGGAAGTAACTGAAATATTGATGGCAATAACATAAGGTGTAATCTCCCATTCTTCTATGAGAATACATGTGGAACAACAGAAGTAACTAGTGTGAGTAATTAG
>NW_013921730.1:0-213 GCF_000517525.1 Limulus polyphemus | reverse complement strand
AGAATGTGTTATAATATGTTAATTATATTACATATGTCATATCCAGTGCCAACGAGGCCTTTCGTACGATACCAGGGCTCATCAGGCCGTCTAGGATACAACAAACATAGTTATATACGTCATGAATTACATGAACAAAGACTGTTATGTTGTGAAATAGTATGTGAATTGTAGTTAGTTTATTTTAGCTCTTTAAATTATAAATGTATCTCT
>NW_013921729.1:0-213 GCF_000517525.1 Limulus polyphemus | reverse complement strand
ATATAGTGTTACTCTACATAGTGCTGATATAGTGTTATTCTTCATAGTGATGATATAGTGTTATTCTTCATAGTGATGATATAGTGTTATTCTACATAGTGCTGATATAGTGTTACTCTACATAGTGATGATATAGTGTTATTCTACATAGTGATGATATAGTGTTATTCTATATAGTGCTGATATAGTGTTACTCTACATAGTGATGATATA
>NW_013921728.1:0-214 GCF_000517525.1 Limulus polyphemus | reverse complement strand
TATCGAAAGGTACCGTTAGTATACACACACACATGAATCACAAGATATCCAGAGCATGATATCAAAAGGTACCATTAGTATACACACACACACATGAATCACAAGATATCCAGAGCATGATATCAAAAGGTACCATTAGTATATACACACACATGAATCACAAGATATCCAGAGCATGATATCGAAAGGTACCATTAGTATATACACACACATG
>NW_013921727.1:0-213 GCF_000517525.1 Limulus polyphemus | reverse complement strand
ACATTATAATAAGGTCGTGCTACAGTATGTTATAAGTAAAGGGAATAACACATTATAATAAGGTCGTGCTACAGTATGTTATAAGTAAAGGGAATAACACACATTATAATAAGGTCGTGCTACAGTATGTTATAAGTAAAGGGAATAACACATTATAATAAGGTCGTGCTACAGTATGTTATAAGTAAAGGGAATAACACATTATAATAAGGT
>NW_013921726.1:0-208 GCF_000517525.1 Limulus polyphemus | reverse complement strand
AGAGATAGACGTATTGTTATAGTTAACGTTCGTTCGTTATTATAGTTTGTTATAACGCGACTGTTGGGAATAAGTGTATCGGTAAAGTTGTATTCGGAAAGAATAAACCAGTTTTATTAAGTAAAGAACTTGTGTCGCTTGAGTTTCGTCGGAACGAAGTTACGGAAAGTTAATTAACAAACGGAGACGTAACAATATATATATATAT
>NW_013921725.1:0-212 GCF_000517525.1 Limulus polyphemus | reverse complement strand
TGCAGCGGGTATATCAGTAACTAAATTGGCTGATCCAACAAAACAGAAAATTAGGCAAAAATAGTAGAAGCTCCATGCCCCACCTCGACACCTCAAAAATTTGATGCCTCCTTAACATAAAAACAAATTTGGTGTTGAAAAGGTATAATAACATAATGTAAAATTCAAAATTCTATGAACATTAGAATAACTGCGTGTCTACTCAGATAACA
>NW_013921724.1:0-213 GCF_000517525.1 Limulus polyphemus | reverse complement strand
TAATCCAAGTAGATACGTGACTGGAGTAGCTTATTAAGTGCCATATACATAAGACTATACATATATAAAGTGTCCAATTATTTTACAAGTAAAGTAAAATAAGGAACAGAAATTCTAATACTTAGGTAGTTTCTCTCTTTTTATATATTGGCAGGTTTCAGGAAGATTTCTTGTAAGGAGAGACACACAGGATGATAAAAATCGAGTAAGGCC
>NW_013921723.1:0-213 GCF_000517525.1 Limulus polyphemus | reverse complement strand
TTAAGCTAATGTAAGCCACAAAACGTTGTTTTTCTGTCATCTCTATAAAACATACGGAAATCTTAAGCTAATGTAAGCCACAAAACGTTGTTTTTCTGTCCTCTCTATAAAACATACGGAAATCTTAAGCTAATGTAAGCCACAAAACGTTGTTTTTGTGTCATCTCTATAAAATATACGGAAATCTTAAGCTAATGTAAGCCACAAAACGTT
>NW_013921722.1:0-210 GCF_000517525.1 Limulus polyphemus | reverse complement strand
AAAACAAACACGCATCTCTGTCTCTCTAGAGATACTGGAATAACTGGACCTACCGTATTACAGAGTCTTTTTTTCTTTGACCTGTGACGAGATTCGATAAACGAACTATACGATCACACGACGGCACTCCCCGTGTTTCCTGGATATTGTTCTTCGATGGGGAAACTACCTGGGAATCACCTCGCGTCTAAAGTGCGGTAGAAACGCGTT
>NW_013921721.1:0-213 GCF_000517525.1 Limulus polyphemus | reverse complement strand
CCCGGTAACCACGTGACAGTATACAGCTGTTTTAAGTTACCTATATGAAAAGCTACCTATCTAGGCAACAGCTTACCTCGGTAGCTTCCTCTCAGGACAGTTGCTTATCTAGGTAGCTTCCTCTCTGGACAGCTGCTTACCTAGGTAGCTTCCTCTCAGGATAGCTGCTTATCTAGGTAGCTTCCTCTCAGGACAGCTGCTTATCTAGGTAGC
>NW_013921720.1:0-213 GCF_000517525.1 Limulus polyphemus | reverse complement strand
TTTGATATCTTGCCAAAGTTCTTTGGACTGCATTCTTAGATACTTGTATTCAAGATGCTATAGTTCGTGGGATGTGTCCACTTGTGAGTTGCTTGATATCTTTCCAAAGTTCTTTGTACTGCATCCTTAGATACTTGTGTTCAAGATGCTACAGTTCGTTGGATGTGTCCATCTCTTAGTTGCTTGATGTCTTTCAAAAGTTCTTTGAACTGC
>NW_013921719.1:0-367 GCF_000517525.1 Limulus polyphemus | reverse complement strand
ATTGTCTGATGGAGTTAAAACTTCTTCACTAACGTGACATATTGATAATGATTAATGGTAAAAATATTGTCATATTAAAGAAATTGCGTTTGTATAGAAGTTTTAAATCCAATGATGAGTAATGGTAAAAATAAACTTTTAAATCCATAAACAACTATACTAACGAAGACTTCTTGATGATTAGTAACGTTAAAAATATTGTCTGTTGTATTTAAAACTTCTATACTAAAGCAGAGTTCTTGATGATGAGTAATGGTAAAAATATTGTTTATGGATTTAAAAGTTCTATACTAACGCAGACTTCTTGATGATTAGTAACGTTAAAAATATTGTCTGATGTATTTAAAACTTCTATACTAAAGAAGAG
>NW_013921718.1:0-372 GCF_000517525.1 Limulus polyphemus | reverse complement strand
ATACTGTGTACTGTCAATAAGAAGACACAAGGATTTAACGATACTGTGTACTGTCAATAAGAAGAGACAATATTCGACGATAATGTGTACTGTGTACTGTCATTAAGAAAAAATCTTGTGTCTTCTTATTGACAGGACACATTATTGTTAAATCTTGTGAACGATACTGTGTATTGTCAATAAGAAGACACAAGATTTAACGATACTGTGTACTGTAAATAAGAAGACACAAGATTTAACGATATTGTGTACTGTCAATAAGAAGACACAAGATTTAACGATACTGTGTACTGTCAATAAGAAGAGACACTATTCGACGATAATGTGTACTGTCAGTAAGAAAACACAAGATTTAACAATAATGTGTCCTGT
>NW_013921717.1:0-213 GCF_000517525.1 Limulus polyphemus | reverse complement strand
GTGAACTGAAATTAAATATAAACACAGAAAATATTCACATTTAATTAGCCATATGAAACAACACAGAAAAAACAACAACATCCAGATTCAGAAAAATATTTAACACTGGAAATAAAACTGTACTACACGTATCAAATTCAGAAAAACATTTAACACTGGAAATAAAACTGTACTACACGTATCAAATTCAGAAAAACATTTAACACTGGAAAT
>NW_013921716.1:0-212 GCF_000517525.1 Limulus polyphemus | reverse complement strand
GTTTTAAGGTTTAGTAAAGCAATTGTTTTTCTCTAAGCCCTTTTTTCTTTTCGCATGTTGCTATCTATCATGCAAAGTAATATTCGTTTTAAGATTAAAAATACTTTTATGTGCCAGAAAATTTTGAAATTTCACATGCGAAATCTTTATAATGTCCAAATAGATATCAAACGTTTCTAAAGTAAAAACTTTATATTTTATCTGTTGTTTTC
>NW_013921715.1:0-213 GCF_000517525.1 Limulus polyphemus | reverse complement strand
ATCAGTAAATATATATATATATATATCAAAAGTAACACGAGCTAAGCGACAAATAGCAACAATTTAACGTATTCTGTTAAATATTAACGTCATTATAATATTGTCCCCCGCTGGGATAGCGTTAAGTCTGCGAATTTACATTGCTAAGATCAGCGGTTCGATTCCCCTCGGTGGACACAGCAGATAGCCCGATATGGTTTTGCTATCAGAAAA
>NW_013921714.1:0-213 GCF_000517525.1 Limulus polyphemus | reverse complement strand
CTACTCCACGACAATGCACGTCCACATGTGGCACGTTTGATGCAACACAACATTATTGGGTTTGAAGTTCTCCCCCCACCCACCATATTCTCCAGATATGGCACCATTAGATTACCATATTTTTCGTTCGCTGCAACACCATCTTAATGGGAAAAGGTATGCAAATGTGGAAGGTGTTAAAGAGGACATCGACATGTTTTTTGCTTCAACACC
>NW_013921713.1:0-208 GCF_000517525.1 Limulus polyphemus | reverse complement strand
GGTTTAATACCGACATTTTTCTGACTTCACTGTAAGATAAACCAACCTATCCATGCACATGGGTAGAGAAGGTTTAATACCGACATTTTACTGACTTCACTGTAAGATAAACCAACCTATCCTTGCACGTGGGTAGAGGAGGTTTAATACCGACATTTTACTGACTTCACTGTAAGATAAACCAACCTATCCTTGCACGTGGGTAGAG
>NW_013921712.1:0-213 GCF_000517525.1 Limulus polyphemus | reverse complement strand
AATATACAAACAGTAATACAATTTACAATAACAGCTATTACAAACAATGATTTCTATACAAAAGTTCAAACTTACAAGAAATACAAAGTCTTCTTTCTAGTCTGGAACTTCCTTGATGTCTTATCGAGGGTTCACAATGAGTGAGTTAATTTCGAGTTGAAGTAGTTACAATTCACATAATAGGGAGGTAGATCTTCACTGATCACACGCTTA
>NW_013921711.1:0-240 GCF_000517525.1 Limulus polyphemus | reverse complement strand
ACTAAGTAAATATTGAATTAATTGACTAAGTAATTATTGAATTAGTTGACTAAGTAAATATTGAATTAGTTTACTAAGTAAATATTGAATTAGTTTACTAAGTAAATATTGAATTAGATGACTAAGTAAATATTGAATTAGTTGACTAAGTAAATATTGAATTAGTTTACTAAGTAAATATTGAATTAGATGACTAAGTAAATATTGAATTAGTTTACTAAGTAAATATTGAATTAGTTT
>NW_013921710.1:0-213 GCF_000517525.1 Limulus polyphemus | reverse complement strand
AAGTAGGTTGTGTTGGTTGGAATATCAAGAAGTAGGTTGTGTAGACTGGAATATCTCGAAGTAGGTTATGTAGGTTGGAATAGCTAGAAGTAGGTTGTGTTGGTTGGAATATCTAGAAGTAGGTTGTATATGTTGGAATACCTAGAAGTAGGTGGTGTAGACTGGAATACCTAGAAGTAGGTTGTGTAGGTTGCAATACCTAGAAGTAGGCTG
>NW_013921709.1:0-212 GCF_000517525.1 Limulus polyphemus | reverse complement strand
AAGATACGCTACTTGGTAGGATATAAAGATGGAGAAATGGAGAATCGTTCATCTGTCAATGACATGAGAGATGCTAAATATTTGTCAATATCTGAACAAAGAAAGGATGGAAACCAGTGATAAAGATATAAATTATGTTCATCAGTTATTTGTGAAAGTTCGAATGTTAAGTACTAACGAAAGAAAGGTAAGACTATCCTCCTGTAGTGACA
>NW_013921708.1:0-213 GCF_000517525.1 Limulus polyphemus | reverse complement strand
AGATGGTGGAATAAGTCAGTGGCAAATTTCACAGAATTTGGGAATCCCGCTTTCAACAGTCAACAGAATCATCGTGCAGTTCAGGAAACACGGCAAGGAAACAACTGAGCAGCGCCCGGGTCGTCCTGGTCCATCGGAGAGGACAAAAAGGGCTGTCAAGAGGAGCGTCGAAATGGATCCCAGATTAACGACTGCAGAAGTGGCCAAATTTGG
>NW_013921707.1:0-255 GCF_000517525.1 Limulus polyphemus | reverse complement strand
ATATCCAACCTAATTGTACCAAGTAAGGTTAAAGATGAGTATCTCCATGATCACCTATGTGTAACTCTAGTTATAGAATTTATAACCACCATACTCATATTTAACCTTACTTGGTACAACTACTCCTTAAACACCTATGTGTAACTATAGTTACCGAATTTAAAATCACCATACTCATCTTTAGCGTTATTTGGTACAACAAGTCCACGAACAGCTAGGTGTAACTCTAGTTACCGAATTGATAACCACCATATT
>NW_013921706.1:0-213 GCF_000517525.1 Limulus polyphemus | reverse complement strand
AATACCCTGTGACTGCTTAACACCAACCATTACTGGTCTCCTTGAGGCCGACTTGTTGGTAATATTTATCCTACACTGGCTCCTCAAATGTCCGTGCTTTCCACAGTTCCAACAACTTTTCTGGATACCAGCCTTTCCTGCTGTGGCACCTCCCCCTGTGTTGAAGTTTCCAGCATTGAGCTCTCTTGTTCCCAAGTTTATTACAGTGCCAGC
>NW_013921705.1:0-213 GCF_000517525.1 Limulus polyphemus | reverse complement strand
AGTCAGCAACTGAAACGTTTAAATCAAGCCCTTCATCAGAAACACCCTTCATTCGTCAATCGGAAAGGTTTTCTTCTTCTCCATGACAATGCACGTCCACATGTTGCACGTTTGACGCTACGCAAAATTATGGAGTTGGGTTAGAAAGTTCTCCCCCACCTTCCATATTCTCCAGATATGTCACCATCAGATTACAATATTTTTGTGTTCGCT
>NW_013921704.1:0-401 GCF_000517525.1 Limulus polyphemus | reverse complement strand
GTTAACAATAACTAATTGCTGTTAGTCTTTGCAATTTTATCAGAGAGAGATTCAAAAGTTCGGAAAATAGAGGATTCTTAAAAACTCTATTGAAGTATTTCCATTTATATTGTTAACAATAACTAATTGCTGTTAGTCTTTGCAATTTTATCAGAGAGAGATTCAAAAGTTCGGAAAATATGAAGTTGAGAAGTTTAGTTATAATATATTCGTAACTATACTCTAAAATTATGGTTTATTACTAGCGAGAAAAAAAAAGGTGGTTTACTTCATGTACAATTAAAGTTACATAATTAAATGTACGGATAAAATGCTTTGTGTATAAATCATTGTCGGAAAGTGGCAATGGATTATCAGAATAGCGGTGTAAGGTTAAATCATTGTCGGAAAATATGAAGTTG
>NW_013921703.1:0-212 GCF_000517525.1 Limulus polyphemus | reverse complement strand
CGTGGAGGCATTATAAAGTGACTGTCAATTCCACTATTCGTTGGTAAAAGAGTAGACCAAGAATTGGCGGTGGGTGGTGATGACTAGCTGCCTTCCCTCTAGTGTTACACTACTAAATTAGGGACGGACAGCGCAGACAGCCCTCGTGTAGCTTTTCGCGAAATCCATAACAAACAACCAACCCTGTGTAATGAGTAATCACGAAAAATTTT
>NW_013921702.1:0-213 GCF_000517525.1 Limulus polyphemus | reverse complement strand
AGTATGAAGAATAAATAAAAACCCTATAACTCGAATGCTTTCAAAAGGTGGACCTGTCTTCTTCAGGGGCAAATATTCCCAGTTAGCCCCTGAAGATGAAATGTCCACCTTTTGAAAGTGCTCGGGTTATAGGGTTTTTATTCATTTCTATCAAGACTTCTTGAACCTACGTGTTTTTCTAACATCATGAATAGTATGAAGAATGTTATACAG
>NW_013921701.1:0-213 GCF_000517525.1 Limulus polyphemus | reverse complement strand
AACAATACTGTTTGGTTACCTTTATCTACCAGAAAGATGATTATGTTGTTGTCTTGTATTTACCTTCTTTAAGTATGAATTCTTTTTTTTATCCTAATCAGTATGATCTAACAATACTGTTTGGTTACCTTTATCTACCAGAAAGATGATCATGTTGTTTTCTTATATTTACCTTTTCTAAGTATGATTTTTTTATCCTAATCAGTATGATCT
>NW_013921700.1:0-209 GCF_000517525.1 Limulus polyphemus | reverse complement strand
AGATGTAGCAACACTTATTGGAATTTGGCCTTTGTTGTCTCCAAACGTCATTTTATGGAAGTCCAATCCTAATATGCGTTGGTATTCAATGTCAGCCAAGTATACTTTCTGTCTGTTCTTCATGCCCATGAGCTCAATAGTTACCCACACTAGTCCCCACATCCTTGCATAATGTCCTCTCACGCACAGAGCTTCTTTACAGCTTTTGG
>NW_013921699.1:0-214 GCF_000517525.1 Limulus polyphemus | reverse complement strand
CTGTCTTCTTATTGATAGGACACATTATTGTTATACCTTGTGTTTTCTTACTGACAGTACACATTATCGTTGAATATTGTTTCTTCTTATTGACAGTACACAGTATCGTTAAATCTTGTGTCTTCTTACTGACAGTACACATTATCGTTGAATATTGTTTCTTCTTATTGACAGTACACAGTATCGTTAAATCTTGTGTCTTCTTATTGACAGT
>NW_013921698.1:0-212 GCF_000517525.1 Limulus polyphemus | reverse complement strand
GGAGACTTTCCTTTGGTCTTCCTCGGGATTATACAACCATACCTTGTCTCCAGGTACAAAGCTGACTTCAGTAGATCTCTTATCATAAGTTAACTTCATCGAATCAGCAGACGTTTTCAAGTTTGAACGCACTTGATGGTGGATATCATCCATCCTTTCCGATAACACTTTCACAAACTCTGACACATTTTCAGGCAAACTCTTCATAAAGT
>NW_013921697.1:0-211 GCF_000517525.1 Limulus polyphemus | reverse complement strand
ATAGTCACTAAATATCTTTATGCATATGTTGTAGGTGGTTTGATACCAAACAATGTTTATAGTTACTAAATGTCTTGATACAGATGTTTTGGTGGTTTGATACCAAACAATGTTTATAGTCACTAAATATCTTTATACAGATGTTGTGGAAGCTTTGATACCAAACAATGTTTATAGTCACTAAATATCTTGATACAGATGTTGTAGATGC
>NW_013921696.1:0-213 GCF_000517525.1 Limulus polyphemus | reverse complement strand
ATTATAATTACATCACTTGACCATCAACTCTTGGACTATTATAATTACATCACTTGACCGTCAACTCTTGGACTATTATAATTACATCACTTGACCGTCAACTCTTGGACTATTATAATTACATCACTTGACCATCAACTCTTGGACTGTTATAATTACATCACTTGACCATCAACTCTTGGACTGTTATAATTACATCACTTGACCATCAAC
>NW_013921695.1:0-241 GCF_000517525.1 Limulus polyphemus | reverse complement strand
CTATAGGTTCTACAGGTTACAGGTTCTACAGGTTCTACAGGTTCTACAGGTTACAGGTTACAGGTTCTACAGGTTACAAGTAACAGGTTCTACAGGTTACAGGTTCTATAGGTTCTACAGGTTACAGGTTCTATAGGTTCTACAGGTTACAGGTTACAGGTTCTACAGGTTACAAGTAACAGGTTCTACAGGTTACAGGTTCTACAGGTTACAAGTAACAGGTTCTACAGGTTACAGGTTC
>NW_013921694.1:0-207 GCF_000517525.1 Limulus polyphemus | reverse complement strand
TTATAAACACACACACACACACATATATAGATACTAATATTATACAACACATATAAAATACTAATATTATACAAACACATAAAATACGATATTATACAAACACATAAAATACGAATATTATAAAAAACACACACATATACATAAAAATACTAATATTATAAACACATATAAAAATACGAATATTATAAGCACATGTACATATATATT
>NW_013921693.1:0-225 GCF_000517525.1 Limulus polyphemus | reverse complement strand
TTGTGTCTTCTTATTGACAGTACACAGTATCGTTAAATCTTGTGTCTACTTATTGACAGTGCACACTATCGTTAAATCTTGTGTGTTTTTATAGATAGTACACAGTATTGCTAAATCGTGTGTCTTCTAATTGACAGTTCACAGTATTGTTAAATCGTGTGTCCTCTTATTGACAGTACACAGTTTTGTTAAATCTTGTGTCTTCTTATTGAAAGTACACAGTAT
>NW_013921692.1:0-210 GCF_000517525.1 Limulus polyphemus | reverse complement strand
GGACAGAAAAAAAAATGGAAAGGAGAAGTGGCAAATCAAACTACAGCATAGCAGACTTAATGGCAGCAATACAAGAACAGCAAAATAAACAAGAAGAGAGACAACAGCAGTTGCAAGAAAACCTGCAACAGTGGCAGCTCGAACAACAAAATAAACAAGAGAGATTACAGCAGTTGTTGGAGGAAAAAGAAAAGAAACAAGAAGAACGAG
>NW_013921691.1:0-213 GCF_000517525.1 Limulus polyphemus | reverse complement strand
CCTATGTCAATCGTTAGGCCTATCACTTCTACGGTACTTAACTTCACGCCGAACTTTTGCCAGTAACTTTACTCTCTTCTGCTATTGTCTGTCTGTTGTTTTCGTTCGTCTCACACCATTTAAATCTTTATCACTTAACTTAATCACTGGCCTTCTAGAAGTCTCTATATTCTCGACGTCAATGTATTGCACGCGACGTTCGATAGTCTCAAC
>NW_013921690.1:0-213 GCF_000517525.1 Limulus polyphemus | reverse complement strand
AATACATGTAACTAAATGTACGTTGGTTGTTTTGTAGATTGAAGACATAGAGAGTAAGCTAGACCAACAATAAATGTAACTAGATGTATGTTGGTTGTTTTGTAGATTGAAGACATAGAGAGTAAACTAGACCAACAATACATGTTACTAGATGTATGTTGGTTGTTTTGTAGATTGAAGATATAAAGAGTAAGCTAGACCAACAATACATGT
>NW_013921689.1:0-212 GCF_000517525.1 Limulus polyphemus | reverse complement strand
GTATCTATGTATGAGAGAGTTTATCTGGTGATCAAGTATTTTGCGATGTATCTATTATGAGAGAGTTTATCTGGTGATAAAGTACTTTGTAGTGTATCTATATATGAGAGAGTTTATCTGGTGATCAAGTATTTTGTGATGTATCTATGTATGAGAGAGTTTATCTGGTGATCAAGTATTTTGTGATGTATCTATATATGAGAGAGTTTATC
>NW_013921688.1:0-212 GCF_000517525.1 Limulus polyphemus | reverse complement strand
CTTTAAGAGTGATTATCAGTGTTAAAGGTACTTGTCTAGTTATGCTGCAGGTTGTCATCAGAAGAATCTCGATTGCTTCAGGCTGGTCCCTTTCTGTCAGTTCTAAAACACCACCCTAGTACCCAGTTGACTCTTGAAGAGACTTTAGCCCTGATTAAATTTTTTGAGGCTTCAGGATGTAATGGTTCTGCTGGAGGTGAGTGCACATCTAG
>NW_013921687.1:0-213 GCF_000517525.1 Limulus polyphemus | reverse complement strand
ATTCGGAAAGAAGGAAGCTATGCATGTTGTTAAATATAAACTTAATCTAAACAACGTTCATATTAAAATAAATATATAGCAACAAATTCGTTACACGTCCATTTTTCTTTTTATGGTTGAAGGACTATCACTCACGTGACAGATACGATATAGAAGTATATGATCTTTAACATTGCTCTCCACAGATGTTGTATTTGAGGTGAATGAATCAGG
>NW_013921686.1:0-214 GCF_000517525.1 Limulus polyphemus | reverse complement strand
TTTTTTTACAAGAAATTGAATGGTGCTACTTATTTTGTATTTGGTATAGTATTTAATGACGAAATTGACAATTAATGATTATTGCGCGATTTTTTCTAATACATTTTTTTTTGTAATAAACATACAAACATAAGCACGTTTTGCACATAGAAAGCGTTATGGCGGGAGACACTCAGATCACCTTGTTGTCAATTCGGCATTTCCAAAAAACAGA
>NW_013921685.1:0-212 GCF_000517525.1 Limulus polyphemus | reverse complement strand
ACTTCCATACTGATATGTTAAACTTAGTCCTATGGTCTCATGAAACCTTCCATTCTGATATGTTAAATTTAGTCCTAGAGTCTCATGAAACCTTCCATACTGATATGGTAAACTTAGTCCTATGGTCTCATGAAACCTTCCATACTGATATGTTAAACTTAGTTCTAGAGTCTCATGAAACCTTCCATACTGATATGTTAAACTTATTCGTA
>NW_013921684.1:0-449 GCF_000517525.1 Limulus polyphemus | reverse complement strand
ACTTATCGACAATATTTCATCATCTGGTACACTATGATTCACCATATGTTATATTTATCGACAAGATTCATCATCTGGTACACTATGATTCACAAAAATAGCCATATGTTACACTTATCGACAAGTTTCATCATCTGGTACACTATGATTCATCATATGTTATACTTATCGACAAGATTCATCCTCTGGTACACTATGATTCACCATATGTTATACTTCTCGACAAGATTTTGTCGATAAGTGTAACATATGGCTATTTTTGTGAATCATAGTGTACCAGATGATGTTTCATCATCTGGTACACTATGATTCAGAAATATTACCATACGTTATACTTATCGACAAGATTCATTATCTGGTACACTATGATTGAAAAAATAACTATATAATCATAGTGTACCAGATGATGAATCTTGTCGATAAGTATAACACCATATCTTATACTTATC
>NW_013921683.1:0-213 GCF_000517525.1 Limulus polyphemus | reverse complement strand
AGACAGAATAATTGAGTGAAGCGAGCAGTAGTGACCTTAAGTAAAGTGTGTGAATCGTTGTGAATTATAGCGTGTGATTAAGTTAAATTGACTGTGGAAATTCTGTGTATTGCAAAGTTGTATTGAGAAAGAATAAGCTAGTTTTATTTAAGAAAGGACTTGTATCGCTGAAGTTTCTCAGAAAGAATTTCTACGGGAAATTAACAAACGAAC
>NW_013921682.1:0-424 GCF_000517525.1 Limulus polyphemus | reverse complement strand
TACAACAAAGATGAGTATGATGGTTATAAATTCGGTAACTATATTTACACCTAAGTGTTCATGGAGTAGTTGTACCAAGTAAGGCTAAAGATGAGTATGGTTGTTTTAAATTCTGTAACTAGAGTTACACCTAGGTGTTCATGGAGTAATTTTACTAACTAAGGCTAAAGATGAGTATGGTGGTTATAAATTCTGAAACTAGAGTTACACCTGGGTGTTAGCCTTACTTGGTACAACTGCTCCATGAACAACTAGGTGTAACTCTAGTTACTGAATTCATAACCAAACTTAGCGTATTTAGCCTTACTTGGTACAACATTTCCACGAATACCTACGTGTAACTCTTGTTACCGAACTTATAACCACCATACTCATCTTTAGCCTTTCTTGGTACAACAACTCCACGAACACCTAGGTGTAGCTC
>NW_013921681.1:0-213 GCF_000517525.1 Limulus polyphemus | reverse complement strand
CATCATGAAAAGAGACAACAGCAGAAATGTTCCGATATTCCTTCATGAGTCTCAGGATCAAGGGGGATACAGTACTGTGATTGTGGCTGTAGTGTACATCCACAGTCTTGCCAAACAGTTAGTGGGATACAGTACTGTGATTTTGGCTGTAGTGTACATCCACAGTCCTGCCAAACAGTTAGTGGGATACAGTACTGTGATTGTGGCTGTAGT
>NW_013921680.1:0-209 GCF_000517525.1 Limulus polyphemus | reverse complement strand
AAGCCGTCTCCAGCCATTATATGATTACTGTTGATAAAATATAATCTACCTGGTGAACAGATGATTACTATTGATAAAATATAGCCTACCTGGTGAACATATGATTACTATTGATAAAATATAATCTACCTGGTGAACAGATGATTACTATTGATAAAATATAACCTTCCTGTGAACATATGATTACTGTTGATAAAATATAATCTACC
>NW_013921679.1:0-212 GCF_000517525.1 Limulus polyphemus | reverse complement strand
GCTAAAGTAATATGACCCATTGCTTCATCCGAGTTGCTTGAAGTTCACAAACAGTGCTTGGAAGTGAATCAGGAACTGCTAAAGTAATATGACCCACTGCTTTATCCGAGTTGCTTGAAGTTCACAAACAGTGCTTGGAAGTGAATCAGGAACTGCTAAAGTAATATGACCCACTGCTTTATCAGAGTTGCTTCTAGTTCACAAACAGAGCT
>NW_013921678.1:0-213 GCF_000517525.1 Limulus polyphemus | reverse complement strand
AGATGTAGAGAGTTGGACAATATTACTCTAGAAATAACTCACCTGACTTTTGTACATGTAGAGAGTAGGACAATATTACTGTGGAAATAACTCCCAAGTTTTGTACATGTAGAGAATAGGACAATATTACTCTAGAAATAACTCACCTGACTTTTGTACATGTAGAGAGTAGGACAATATTACTCTGTAAACAACTCACAACTATTGTAGATG
>NW_013921677.1:0-213 GCF_000517525.1 Limulus polyphemus | reverse complement strand
GAATCAGCAGACGTTTTCAAGTTTGAACGCACTTGATGGTGAATATCATCCATCCTTTCCAATAACACTTTCACAAACTCTGACATATTCTCAGGCAACTCTTCATAAGGTGGGCGTCCCTTATGCTTGGGTCCCCTTTTATCACTACATGTACTGCTTGTTCTGCACCATTCTTCCACATCTTATCTCATACCTATCCAGTTAAATCTGTGT
>NW_013921676.1:0-213 GCF_000517525.1 Limulus polyphemus | reverse complement strand
ATATGAGTAAAAAACAAGACATCTTGTGGAGGGTGGCAATACAAGATGCATTATGTTAGTAAAAAATAAGACAACATCTTGTGGAGGGTGGCAATACAAGATGCATTATGTTAGTAAAAAATAAGACAACATCTTGTCGAGGGTGGCAACACAAGATGCATTATGTGAGTAAAAACAAAACAACTTGTGGAGGGTGGCAATACAAGATGCATT
>NW_013921675.1:0-212 GCF_000517525.1 Limulus polyphemus | reverse complement strand
ATCAAAGGATTGTTTGTTTGGCAAAACGTGTAACCCGAATCAGAGGATTGTTTGTTTGGCAAATCGCGTAAACTGAATCAGAGGATTGTTTGTTTGGCAAAACGTGTAACCTGAAACAGAAGACTGCTTGTTTGGCAAATCGCGTAAACTGAATCAGAGGATTGTTTGTTTGGCAAAACGTGTAACCTGAAACAGAAGACTGCTTGTTTGGC
>NW_013921674.1:0-211 GCF_000517525.1 Limulus polyphemus | reverse complement strand
TTGGCAAATAGCGTAAATTAAATAAAATATCGGCATATTTCTAAACACTAAATCCAGGGCACAGTTCAACTATTAAAAGTTAAATTATTTAACGCGGCTTTCGATTATTTCAAATTCTCAATACGTAACAAATATTTTTGAGAAATGTCTGAAAAGCTCAATACATTACTGTTTAACAATATAATTGGTCTTCTTCATTTTCAGCCCTTAC
>NW_013921673.1:0-212 GCF_000517525.1 Limulus polyphemus | reverse complement strand
ATCTTTAATAGCTGGAGACGGCTTGAATAATAATAGGACCTTATTTTATAACATGGACCCTCGCTAAAATTAAAATAATAATAGGACCTTTAATGGCTGGAGACGGCTTGAATGGGTAATGAAGAAAAACTTTAATATAAGTTTAACATAACAGCAAATGTACAACTTTCGACAAGGTTTTGTCATCATCAACCTTGTATATTTACTGTTAC
>NW_013921672.1:0-213 GCF_000517525.1 Limulus polyphemus | reverse complement strand
CCCCATGTACCCATAAACAGCCATCTGACTCTGTACAAGATATTACTCAACACTGTCGTAGCCACCGTAGTATCGATTTAAATAGTTCTGGTGACCATCAGCCCCAATATCACTTACTAATTAAGGTATGATAAGCACGTGAGCAATTATTGCACTTCTAACTTCAAAATACTTCTCTTCAATGCAAGTTAGTACATAAGACATTGCTAAAAA
>NW_013921671.1:0-213 GCF_000517525.1 Limulus polyphemus | reverse complement strand
AATGGATCTGTCTGAGATAGTGATATACAAGACATTCCTATTCTGTATTGTTACATCATAAAAGGAATATAAACAGTAATGGATCTGCCTGAGATAGTGATATACAATACTTTCCTATTCTGTATTGGTACATCATAAAAGGAATATAAACAGTAATGGATCTGTCTGAGATAATGATATACAAGACTTTCCTATTCTGTATTGGTACATCAT
>NW_013921670.1:0-212 GCF_000517525.1 Limulus polyphemus | reverse complement strand
AAGTATGGTGTTAACATAGATGTTAAACGTGTTATGTTAGGTCTACGGGAGTTTTCTGTAGTTAACAAAGATGTTAAAAATGTTACGTTAGGTCTACGGGAGCTTTTTCTGTAGTGAACATAGATGTTGAACGTGTTATGTTAGGTCTACGGAAGTTTTTCTGTAGTTAACATAGATGTTAAAAGTGTTATGTTAGGTCTACGGGAGCTTTT
>NW_013921669.1:0-213 GCF_000517525.1 Limulus polyphemus | reverse complement strand
TTATAAATTACGTGTAGTTTAAATATGTTATTAGATATATTCATGTGTGTATTATCAATTCAATCGAGTTTGAAACCTAAAGTTTAGTTACGAAATCAAACATTATTAAAATACTTAACCTATCCGGTTCTATGTAAGCACTAACGAAGTCGTACGATGGTCACAATATGATTCTAAAATATAAGGCCGAATGATAGATTTTAGGGGACGTTT
>NW_013921668.1:0-214 GCF_000517525.1 Limulus polyphemus | reverse complement strand
TTACATCATCCACACACCAAAGTTATGTATAGTTAGAACTAAGATCGTTCCCAGTATTACCAGCTCTCGTACTAGTTACATCATCCACACACCAAAGTTATGTATAGTTAGAACTAAGATGTTCCCAGTATTACCAGCTGTCGTACTAGTTACATCATCTACACACCAAAGTTATGTATAGTTAGAACTAAGATGTTCCCAGTATTACCAGCTC
>NW_013921667.1:0-213 GCF_000517525.1 Limulus polyphemus | reverse complement strand
TAAATTTCATATTTTCTTGCAATTTTCTTTTTCATTTTTTGTATCACATACTAAGAAATATAAGTAATACCAAATGACTAATATATATATATATATATATCGGTAAATAAAAAGGTAATCATTTTTTTCCTACACAAGACAGTGACACTTGCAATTAATATAGTAAAGTTAGCAAACATACTCCTTCCTGCCTTGAAACTATTGTAGTCATGT
>NW_013921666.1:0-210 GCF_000517525.1 Limulus polyphemus | reverse complement strand
TTACCTAGTCTCCTGAATCTGGTTGGATCGTGTACTGCTGATATACCAGATTGTTACCTAATCTCTTGATACTGGGTGGATTCTGTACTGCTGATATACCAGATTGTTACCTAGTCTCCTGAATCTGGTTGGATCGTGTACTGCTTATATACCAGATTGTTACCTAATCTCCTGAATCTGGGTGGTTTCTGTACTGTTGATATACCAGAT
>NW_013921665.1:0-213 GCF_000517525.1 Limulus polyphemus | reverse complement strand
TCTACCAGTGCTCTATAGTTGTGTCTGTCGGCTGCTGTCAACTGTCCAAGTATTTCCAGTGGATGTCCCTTCAAGCTTGTTGCCAGATATACAGCTTTCTGCTCCTCTGTCCATCCATTCATCTCTGCCAAGAGCTCAAATTGTGCTCTATATGCTTCCCACGGAGCCTTCCCATCGAATTCCTGTGGCTTTCTTCGTACTGGATCACTCCTA
>NW_013921664.1:0-213 GCF_000517525.1 Limulus polyphemus | reverse complement strand
CCAAGGTATAATACACATGACTATCTGACAAGGTTACTTTAGTGACCAAGGTATAATAAACATGACTATTTGACAAATTACTTTAGTGACCAAGGTATAGTAAACATGACTGTTTAACAAGGTTGCTTTAGTGACCAAGGTATAGTAAACATGACTATTTGACAAGGTTACTTTAGTGACCAAGGTATAATAAACATAACTATCTGACAAGGT
>NW_013921663.1:0-213 GCF_000517525.1 Limulus polyphemus | reverse complement strand
ACATGTATGGTCACTTCAGGTGACAAAACTATATCATGGTTTATGTTTTTAAAGTGTCAGTAACAAAGTGACAAAACTATATCATGGTTTATGTTTTTAAAGTGTCAGTAACAAATTGACACATGTATGGTCACTTCAGGTGACAAAACTATATCATGGTTTATGTTTTTAAAGTGTCAGTAACAAATTGACACATGTATGGTCACTTCAGGT
>NW_013921662.1:0-212 GCF_000517525.1 Limulus polyphemus | reverse complement strand
ATTACTTGAACCATCCATCAAGACACATGCAAGCTGTCGTCTTAACATGATTTATAATTACATCAACCAACCATCAAGACACATGCAAACTGTCGTCTAAACATGATTTATAATTACTTGAACCAACCATCAAGACACATGCAAACTGTTGTCTTAACATGATTTATAATTCCTTGAACCATCCATCAAGACACATGCAAACTGTCGTCTTA
>NW_013921661.1:0-208 GCF_000517525.1 Limulus polyphemus | reverse complement strand
CACAGTATCGTTAATTCTTGTGTCTTCTTATTGACAGTACACAGTATCGTTAAATCTTGTGTCTTCTTATTGACAGTACACAGTATGTTAAATCTTGTGTCTTCTTATTGACAGTACACAGTATCGTTAAATCTTGTGTTTTCTTATTGTACAGGACACATTATTGTTAAATCTTGTGTTTCTTACTGACAGTACACATTATCGTTGA
>NW_013921660.1:0-212 GCF_000517525.1 Limulus polyphemus | reverse complement strand
ATTTCGTAATGATTTATGAACGATCATTCTGTGGGATTTGTAACAGGTGTGGGTAACATCAAGGTCTCTAAATAGCGAAGTAAAACGATATACTGAAATCAGAATTTTAAAACTTGGCTTTTACATTTACAAGATAATATTAGAAAAACGGGAATTGTAAATTTCATATTTCATATTTGTGTAGAGTACTGATCATTTCAGCTCAGAGTTTC
>NW_013921659.1:0-212 GCF_000517525.1 Limulus polyphemus | reverse complement strand
CGTATATTATTATTTTCAAAACAATGGCAGCAAGCATACACTTTTCACGTATAACACGAACCGATTAGATGATAAATACATATATTATTATTTTCAAAACAATGGCAGCAAGCATACACTTTTCACGTATAACACGAACTGATTAGATGATAAATACATATATTATTATTTTCAAAACAATGGCAGCAAGCATACACTTTTCACGTATAACA
>NW_013921658.1:0-213 GCF_000517525.1 Limulus polyphemus | reverse complement strand
CAATATTGCTTTGTCTAATCAACATTAAAATCCGTTAGGCCTAGTTGTATTACGATCCACACTGCATTATATAATCAGTATTAAAATCCGTTAGGCCTAGTTGTATTACGATCCACACTGCATTATGTAATCAGTATTAAAATCCGTCAGGCCCGGTTGTATTTCGTTCAATATTGCTTTGTCTAATCAACATTAAAATCCGTTAGGCCTAGT
>NW_013921657.1:0-212 GCF_000517525.1 Limulus polyphemus | reverse complement strand
AAGTAATTGAGAGACGGAAGGTAAGATCATCTATAATATTAATACACTGGACATTTTGTTAATAAGGACTGGAGAGATAGAAGGTAATATCATTTTTAATCTTAATACACTAGAAATGTTGTTATAAGTACAGGAGAAACGGAGAGTAACGCCATTGTTAATCTTAATACACTAAATATTTTGTTATAAGTACAGAAGAAACGGAAGGTAAC
>NW_013921656.1:0-213 GCF_000517525.1 Limulus polyphemus | reverse complement strand
TTTTTAGAAGTCAGATTTCATAAAATACATAACAGTGAAACTTACTAATTTCGTGTAATGTCACCTCTCAAATTAAAACTTGACTTCAATTAATTGCCCGAACATGGCCCCATAAACTTATATATAAACATTAATATTTTACTGTATAGTAATTTCCGTAGCAAGACACAAAAGTGGTAGCGTGATGCTACCGAAAATAAATTTTATTATTAT
>NW_013921655.1:0-211 GCF_000517525.1 Limulus polyphemus | reverse complement strand
CTAGAATTAAGTATTGGTATATTTATATACGGGTCAATAAATAAGAAATGATACAATACACAAAATGATTTATACGAGAGAAAAATATACAGTAACACATACACACATATATATATATATATATATACACATTTAACGCAAAATAATACGAAATGCGTATCATATATATATATATGAGATACGTATTATATATATACACACATTTAACGAC
>NW_013921654.1:0-212 GCF_000517525.1 Limulus polyphemus | reverse complement strand
GTTATAATTTCCATGTAAAGCTACACAAGGGTTATCTGAACATACCTATCCCTTCTTTTGTGTGTTATAACCCTTCATACTTACTACTGAGCCACTGTTGAACTTGTACTTCCATTTGTGTTTGTTTGTTATAATTTCCATGTAAAGCTACACAAGGGTTATCTGAACATACCTATCCCTTCTTTTGTGTGTTATAACCCTTCATACTTACT
>NW_013921653.1:0-213 GCF_000517525.1 Limulus polyphemus | reverse complement strand
GTTTGTTTTAGAGCCAAATTGAGATATCTACAGTGCCTTCTTTACAATATATTTGTTTTAGAGCCACTTTGAGATATCTACTGGGTATACCTTCCGATCTATTTGTTTTAGAGCCACATTGAGATATCTACTGTGTCTACTTTACAATATATTTATTTTAAAGCCACATTAAGATATCTGTTGTGTCTACTTTACGATTTATGTGTTTTAGAG
>NW_013921652.1:0-213 GCF_000517525.1 Limulus polyphemus | reverse complement strand
GTTTTATGCCCTAGAGTAGATAAAAACTTTTATTTTATACCCTAGAGTAGATAAAAACATTTATTTTATGCCCTAGAGTAGATACAAACATTTATTTTATGCCCTAGTGTAGATAAAAACATTTATTTTATGCCCTAGAGTAGATAAAAACATTTATTCTATGCCCTAAAGTAGATAAAAATATTTATTTTATGCCCTAGAGTAGATAAAAAC
>NW_013921651.1:0-213 GCF_000517525.1 Limulus polyphemus | reverse complement strand
TACGAACATATAATGGAAGCTTTCAGGTACTATACTGTTATTTCATGGCAACTTTGATAATGACATAGAAAGTTTCATATATGCGGTAAATGAAGCCACGAGAAGTTCGGGCTGGAACGATGCCTAAAAATCTGATACCCTTCGGTTAGAATGGTAGGAGAGGCCAAGTATTACATTAGAACTACTGGTGAACTGCGACAATACATAGATTTT
>NW_013921650.1:0-214 GCF_000517525.1 Limulus polyphemus | reverse complement strand
TGAATGTTACTACAGGTTTTGTTGGACTGGTGAATGTTACTACAAGGTTTTTTGGACTGGTGAATGTTACTACAAGTTTTGGACTGATGAATATTACTACAGGTTTTGTTGGACTGGTGAATGTTACTACAGGTTTTGGACTGATGAATGTTAATACAGGTTTTGTTGGACTGGTGAATGTTACTACAAGTTTTGGACTGATGAATGTTACTAC
>NW_013921649.1:0-379 GCF_000517525.1 Limulus polyphemus | reverse complement strand
GCTGATGTGAGGTAGTGAGTGCCTGATATTTGTTCTTGTTGTAGCTGATGTGAGGTAGTGAGTGCCTGATATTTGTTCTTGTTATTGCTGATGTGAGGTAGTGAGTGCCTGATATTTGTTCTTGTTGTTGTTATTGTAGGGCACTCACTACCTCACATCAGCAATAACAAGAACAAATATCAGGCACTCACTACCACACATCAGCTACAATAACAACAACAAGAACAAATATCAGGCACTCACTACCTCACATCAGCTACAATAACAACAACAAGAACAAATATCAGGCACTCACTACCTCACATCAGCAATAACAAGAACAAATATCAGGCACTCACTACCACACATCAGTGATATTTGTTCTTGTTATAGCTGATGT
>NW_013921648.1:0-212 GCF_000517525.1 Limulus polyphemus | reverse complement strand
CTGATGAGTGTGAGGTTGCTGCTATCCTTCTGATAAGTGTAAGGTTGCTGTTTTTCCAATTAGTTTAGGCTTGTTGTTTTTATGAGTGTAAGGTTGCTGTTTTCCTTCTTATGAGTGTAAGGTTGCTGTTATTCTTTTAATGAGTGTCAGGTTGCTGTTTTCCTTCTAATGAGTGTAAGGTTGCTGTTTTCCTTCTAATATGTGTAAGGTTG
>NW_013921647.1:0-213 GCF_000517525.1 Limulus polyphemus | reverse complement strand
CATATACCTACAGTTTCATAGGAACATTATCATGTACCTACAGTTTCATAGGAACATTATCATGTACCTACAGTTTCATAGGAACATTATCATGTACCTACAGTTTCATAGGAACATTATCATGTACCTACAGTCTCATAGGAACATTATCATGTACCTACAGTCTCATAGGAACATTATCATTTACCTACAGTTTCATAGGAACATTATCAT
>NW_013921646.1:0-280 GCF_000517525.1 Limulus polyphemus | reverse complement strand
AATCACTAGAACAACAATCCTAGCTTGTATATTACCAGTAAAGAACCAGGATTGTTGTTCTAGTGACCCTAGCTTGTATGTTACCAGTATCACTAGAACAACAATCCTGGTTCTTCATAGCCCGTATATTACCAGTGTCACTAGAACAACAAGCCTGGTTCTTCATAGCTCATATATTACCAGTGTCACTAGAACAACAAGCCTGGTTCTTCATAGCCCGTATATTACCAGTATCACTAGAACAACAATCCTGGTTCTTCATAGCTTGTATATTACCAGT
>NW_013921645.1:0-213 GCF_000517525.1 Limulus polyphemus | reverse complement strand
GATGCTCTAACCCGCAACGTCCCACATCTTTACCACGTTTCGTTGTCTGCAGCCAGATGTCGGTGCTCTAAACCACAACGTCCCACTTCTTTACCACGTTTCGTTGTCTGCAGTCAGATGTCGGTGCTCTAGCCCGCAACGTCCCACTTCTTTACCACCTTTCGTTGTCTGCAGCCAGATGTCGGTGCTCTAGCCCGCAAGGTCCCACATCTT
>NW_013921644.1:0-213 GCF_000517525.1 Limulus polyphemus | reverse complement strand
ATTTAACAATACTGTGTACTGTCAATAAGAAGACACGAGATTTAACAATACTGTGTACTGTCAATAAGAAGACACTAGATTTAGCAATACTGTTCACTTTCGATAAGAAGACAAGATTTAAATATACTGTGTACTATCACTAACAACCCTAAAGATTTAACGATACTATGTACTGTCAATAAGAAGACACGAGATTTAACAATACTGTGTACT
>NW_013921643.1:0-212 GCF_000517525.1 Limulus polyphemus | reverse complement strand
TGCCCCTGGTTATCAACACAATAAACCAAAGAACTGCTAGTGCAGGTCGCCCTTGGGTATCAACACATTAAACCAAAGAACTGCTAGTGCAGGTCGCCCTTGGGTATCAACACAATAAACCAAAGAACTGCTAGTGCAGGTTGCCCTTGGGTATCAACACAATAAACCGAGGAACTGCTAGTGCAGGTTGCCCTTAGGTATCAACACAATAA
>NW_013921642.1:0-213 GCF_000517525.1 Limulus polyphemus | reverse complement strand
CGACACTGGAGCTCGGAACCCTCCTCCACTTTCTAGCGCGACACTGGGGCTCTGAACCCTCCTCCACTTTCTAGCACGACACTGGGGCTGTGAACCCTCCTCCACTTTCTAGCGCGACACTGGGGCTCTATACCTACCCCCCATGTTCTAGCACAACACTGGGGCTCTGTACCTACTCCCCATTGTCTAGCACAACACTGGGGCTCTGAACCC
>NW_013921641.1:0-213 GCF_000517525.1 Limulus polyphemus | reverse complement strand
GTTAGTATGGAACTGAAAGAGTTGAGTGTTGAGAGTAAGTTGGTATGGAATTGAAAGAGTTTGGTGTTGAGAGTAAGTTAGTATGGAACTGAAAGAGTTGAGTGTTGAGAGTAAGTTGGTATGGAATTGAAAGAGTTTGGTGTTGAGAGTAAGTTGGTATGGAATTGAAAGAGTTTGGTGTTGAGAGTAAGTTGGTATGGAATTGAAAGAGTT
>NW_013921640.1:0-212 GCF_000517525.1 Limulus polyphemus | reverse complement strand
TTGTAACTCATTAGAGAGAAAGAGAGAGTAGTGTTATCTCTACATTACTGTACTGTAACTCATTAGAGAGAGAGAGAGAGAGAGTAGTGTTATCTCTACGTTATTGTATTGTAACTCATTAGAGAGATTAGTGTTATCTCTACATTACTGTACTGTAACTCATTAGAGAGAGAGAGTAGTGTTATCTCTACGTTACTGTGTTGTAACTCATT
>NW_013921639.1:0-213 GCF_000517525.1 Limulus polyphemus | reverse complement strand
ATATATTCAGTCAATCCGCTACACAACTATTGTGTAAAATAAGAAGATATATTCTGTCAATCCGCTACACAGCTATTGTGTAAAATAAGAAGATATATTCTGTCAATCCGCTACACAGCTATTGTGTAAAATAAGAAGATATATTCTGTCAATCCGCTACACACCTATTGTGTAAAATAAGAAGATATATTCTGTCAATCCTCTACCCAACTA
>NW_013921638.1:0-213 GCF_000517525.1 Limulus polyphemus | reverse complement strand
GGTACAACTACTCCATCAACACCTAGGTGTAACTCTAGTTTCCGTATTTATAACCACCATACTCATCTTTAGCCTTACTTTGAACAAAAACTCCACGAATACCTTGGTGTAACTCTAGTTACCTAATTTATAACCATACTCATCGTTAACCTTACTTGTTACAACAACGCCACAAACACCTAGTTTTAACTCTAGTTACCTAATTTATAACCA
>NW_013921637.1:0-214 GCF_000517525.1 Limulus polyphemus | reverse complement strand
CTTTATCTTCTTATTGACAGGACACAGTATTGTTAAAATCTTGTGTCTTCTTTTTGACAGTACACAGTATTGATAAATCCTGTATCTTCTTATTGACAGGGCACAGCATTGTTAAATCTTGTGCCTTCTTATTGACAGTACACAGTGTTGATAAATCCTGTATCTTCTTATTGACAGGACACAGTATTTTTAAATCTTGTGTCTTTTTATTGAC
>NW_013921636.1:0-214 GCF_000517525.1 Limulus polyphemus | reverse complement strand
GTATCTAATATGATACTGCCAGGAGTTGTTGTAAGTATTTTATGTGTTTTTGTATCTTACCTGGTACTGGCACGGGTGTTTAAAAGTCTTTAATGTGTTGTTGTATCTAACCTGGTACTGGCAGGAGTTGTTATAAGTCTGTGTTTTGTTGATGTTTCTAGCTTTGAACGGGCAGGGTTTTTGTAAGTCTTTAATGTGTTGTTGTATCTATTCT
>NW_013921635.1:0-212 GCF_000517525.1 Limulus polyphemus | reverse complement strand
GGCAGTTGCTACATTACCTACAGCTGAGGAGACTTAACTATTATTCTTATAACGCTAAGGAGGTTACTCCATTACTTACAGCTGTGGAGACTTAACTATTCATCTTATAGCACTAAGGCAGTTGCTCCATTACCTACAGCTCTGGAGACTTAACTATTGATCTTATAACACTAAGGTAGTTGCTACATTACCTACAGCTGTGGAGACTTAAC
>NW_013921634.1:0-212 GCF_000517525.1 Limulus polyphemus | reverse complement strand
ACTACTTGTCATTAGTAATATAATGTACATTAGTGACATAACGGAAGGACTACTAGTCATTAGTAATATAATATAAATTAGTAACATGACGGAAGGACTACTTGTCATTAGTAATGTAACAGTAAACAGAGGCATAACGGAAGGACTACTAGTCATTAGTAATATAATATCAATTAGTGACATAACGGAAGGACTACTAGTCATTAGTAATA
>NW_013921633.1:0-214 GCF_000517525.1 Limulus polyphemus | reverse complement strand
GAATTAAATACAAGAGAAACTTTAGAAATTGTTAAAAACAAAATGAATTTAAATTGAGATTTAGGCCTAGGAGCCATCGAAATAACTTTTTTGGAAATTATTGTTGTAAATGGTGCCATTGTACAAATATGCTAATTATACACATACCTTAGTTTATAAACAATGTTATGTGTACTTCTTGATGGATTCTCCTGAAGATGGTGGAATTATTTCC
>NW_013921632.1:0-212 GCF_000517525.1 Limulus polyphemus | reverse complement strand
TACAACGACTACATGAAACTGAGGTGGAACTCTAGTTTCCGTATTTTTAACCACCATACTCATCTTCAGCCTTACTTGGTACAACTACTCCATGAACAATTAGGTGTAACTCTAGTTACCGAAGTTAAAACCACCATACTCATCTTTAGCCTTACTTGGTACAACTACTCCATGAACACCTAGGTGTAACTATAGTTACCGAATTTATAACC
>NW_013921631.1:0-213 GCF_000517525.1 Limulus polyphemus | reverse complement strand
CACAATACGCGATGATCTAATATCACAGTTCTTCTTTATACATTCACAATACCTGATATTCTAATATCACAGTTCTACTTCATACATTCATACTACGTGATATTCTAATATCACAGATCTACTTCATACATTCACAATACGTGATGCTCTAATATCATAGTTCTACTTTATACATTCATACTACGTGATGTTCTAATATCACAGTTCTATTTT
>NW_013921630.1:0-363 GCF_000517525.1 Limulus polyphemus | reverse complement strand
CTTTGTTATTTTTTTGTTTGTTTGTTTTTAATTATGCACAAAGCTACACAAGGGCTATCTGTGCTCTGCCCACCACGGGTATCGAAACCCGGTTTCTAGCGTTGTAAGTCCGCAGACATACCGCTGTGCCACTAGGGGGCAAATTAATATCATATATTAATTTAATAATTTTTCAAACCTGTCTCTAACTTTTAATACGTTGTGTATCATATCTAGAAATTGGTAAAACTCACATTGGACTGTATATATTCATGTAGTTTTTTAACAATTTTATTTTCATAAATATGTTTGTACTTATTATATAAAATATTAGTTTTTACACTTATTTAATATTTTTTCTTTAATTTACGAATTTGGAAAATT
>NW_013921629.1:0-213 GCF_000517525.1 Limulus polyphemus | reverse complement strand
CAAGTGAATATGGCTGAAATTTAATTTTTTCTGAAAGGTGGTGTCTATTTACTTGTGACCACGCTGTGTATACACAAAATACAAAAACATGATAAGGCCCTGTCTCTACATACACTCATATGAATGCAGAAGATAGTGGAACTCTAAATTAAAATACGAAAGTAATTATATATGCAGAATATTAATGAATATAATACTGTGTATACACTCATT
>NW_013921628.1:0-213 GCF_000517525.1 Limulus polyphemus | reverse complement strand
GAGTTATGGTAGTCATCACCTGTAGCTTTGTTTGAGTTATAGTAGTCATCACCTGTAGCTTTGTTTGAGTTATGGTAGTCATCACTTGTAGCTTTGTTTGAGTTAAGGTAGCCATCAACCTGTAGCTTTGTTTCAGTTATGGTAATCATCACCTGTAGCTTTGTTTGAGTTATGGGAATATCACATGTAGCTTTGTTTGAGTTAGGGTAACAT
>NW_013921627.1:0-212 GCF_000517525.1 Limulus polyphemus | reverse complement strand
GAGAATACATAAGATTTAACAATACTGTGTACTCTCAATAAGAAGACACACGATTTAGCAATACTGTGTACTATCTATAAAAAGACAAAAGATTTAACGATACTGTGTACTGTCAGTAAGAAGACAGAAGATTTAATGATACTGTGTACTGTCAATAAGAAGACACAAGATTTAATGATACTGTGTACTGTCAATAAGAAGACACAAGATTT
>NW_013921626.1:0-212 GCF_000517525.1 Limulus polyphemus | reverse complement strand
ACTGCCCAGAATTCTACATCGGAGAAACAGGAAGAAAATGGAAACCAGATTGACAGAACACAATAAAAAACCGTCCCATGTTTTTCACCATTGCAACTCAAAAAACATAGTATATCTATTAAAAACAAAGTCATTTTAAACAAAGAACCCAACGAAAAATCAAGGAATCCATCATAATTGAACAAAACAACCCTACTCTAAACCAACACCCT
>NW_013921625.1:0-213 GCF_000517525.1 Limulus polyphemus | reverse complement strand
GAAAAATAAATTTTTTCAAAATTTTAGCAAAACATGAAGGCTATAGCCTTGGTATTTTGGTGAAAATGTCAATTTTTTGAAACTTGAAAAACAGTGGTTTTTTAAAGCGCAATTAATAGAAGAATTACGGGTAGTGTTTATTTCGGCCGAAAATTCGAAATTGAGACATTATAACATTAACGAAAAAGTATTATGTCGCGTCAAAAGTTAAAT
>NW_013921624.1:0-213 GCF_000517525.1 Limulus polyphemus | reverse complement strand
GATGGTGTTACTATACTAGACGTATTGTACATGTGGTTTACAAAAGATGATGGTGTTATTATAGTAGACGTATTGTGCATGTGGTTTACAAAAGATGATGGTGTTACTATACAAGACGTATTGTACATGTGGTTTACAAAAGATGATGGTGTTACTATACAAGACGTATTGTACATGTGGTTTACAAAAGATGATGTTGTGACTATACTAGAC
>NW_013921623.1:0-213 GCF_000517525.1 Limulus polyphemus | reverse complement strand
CGATTCCTGCAGCTAACTGTGGGTAAAACTGTTTGATTTAGTTAGAACAATTCCTGCAACTAACTGTGGTTAAACGGTTTGATTTAGTTAGAACGATTGCTACAGCTAATTGTGGTTAAACTGTTTGATTTAGTTAGAACGATTCATGCAGCTAACTGTGGTTAAACTGTCTGATTTAGTTAGAACGATTCCTACAGCTAACTGCGGTTAAAC
>NW_013921622.1:0-213 GCF_000517525.1 Limulus polyphemus | reverse complement strand
CATGCAAAATTCTAGCCTTCTATTGTCCTTTTTGCGACTTTTGTGGTCGTTTTATGTTACTCTTTTATTGGCTTTTCTGAAATCGTATTTTTACTGCAGTGAAGCTTTTGGTTACTGATTGGTTTTCGATTTCTTGTTACCAGAGGGTCCTAAATTGATGATTCTTCACCAAATTCTGTATGTAGGTACACTTTAACGTTGCGTAGTACTATG
>NW_013921621.1:0-213 GCF_000517525.1 Limulus polyphemus | reverse complement strand
CATGACATTTTAACTGGACGTGTAGACGTCAGTAGGGACATGACATTTTAACTGGACGTGTAGACGTCATTAGGGACATGACATTTTAACTGGACGTGTAAACGTCATTAGGGTCTTGGCATTTAGAATGGACGTGTAGACGTCATTAGGGACTTGGCATTTAGACTGGACGTGTAGACGTCACTAAGGACTTGGCATTTAGAATGGACGTGT
>NW_013921620.1:0-213 GCF_000517525.1 Limulus polyphemus | reverse complement strand
TACCAGTCACTATCCATCTATATAAAACACCTACCAGTCACAATTCTTCTATATAAAACATCTACCAGTCACTATCCATGTCTTCAGTTCACACAAAATTCATACATCATGCCAATTTGTTATTAGTGTGATAAATTCAGTAGATATTTCAATTTAGTATGTCTTCAACCAAACAGATAGTTTAGTTTATCCTTTATCAGAAACTAATACAAA
>NW_013921619.1:0-211 GCF_000517525.1 Limulus polyphemus | reverse complement strand
AGTACACAGTATCGTTAAATCCTATGTCTTCTTATTGACAGTACACAGTATCGTTAAATACTTGTGTCTTCTTATTGACAGTACACAGTATCGTTAAATCTTGTGTCTTCTTAACTTGACAGTACACAGTATCGTTAAATCTTGTGTCTTCTTATTGACAGTACACAGTATCGTTAAATCTTGTGTCTTCTTAATGACAGTACACAGTATC
>NW_013921618.1:0-212 GCF_000517525.1 Limulus polyphemus | reverse complement strand
ATCGTTACCAAACTGTCTAACATCTCATTCTTCTATCGTTACCAAACTGTTTATCATCTCATTCTACTATCGTTACCGAACTGTTCAACATCTCATTCTTCTATCGTTACCAAACTAGTCTAACATCTCATTCTTCTATCGTTACCAAACTGTTTAACATCTCATTCTTCTATCGTTACCAAACTGTCTAACATCTCATTCTTCTATCGTTA
>NW_013921617.1:0-210 GCF_000517525.1 Limulus polyphemus | reverse complement strand
AACAGAAACAAGAAGAGAGATTACAGCAGTTGTTGGAGGAAAAAAGAAAAGAAACAAGAAGAGAAATTACAGCAGTTGCTGGAGGAAAAAGAAAAGAAACAAGAAGAGTATTTACAGCAGTTGTCGGAGGAAAAAGAAAAGAAACAAGAAGAGAGATTACAGCAGTTGTTGGAGGAAAAAAGAAAAGAACAAGAAGAGAAATTACAGCAG
>NW_013921616.1:0-212 GCF_000517525.1 Limulus polyphemus | reverse complement strand
CACTGCTGTAGTCTATTTTCTTGTTTATTTTCTCGTTCTTCTTGTTCTTTTGCTGTTCTTGTATTGCTGCTGTTAAATCTGCTCAGTAGTAGTTTGATTTGCCACTTCTCGTTTCCATCATTTTTTCTATCCTATTCCTGACACCAATTTGGTGCGTATCTGCTTGTTTGTTAATTTCCAGTGGAAATTTTCCGAGGAACTTCAAGCGATAC
>NW_013921615.1:0-213 GCF_000517525.1 Limulus polyphemus | reverse complement strand
CAATTAAACGGCAATGAGATGTTCTAAAAAACCATTGCAAGTAAACTACGAAACGGCAACGAGATGTTCTAAAAAACCATTGCAAGTAAACTACGAAACGGCAACGAGATGTTCTAAATGCATTCCTAGTAAAGTATGAAATGGGAGTTTAACTTTTTATGCTACAATTCTTAACAAAGTCATTGAATATTCCCACAGGTGTTTTTAGGTTAT
>NW_013921614.1:0-213 GCF_000517525.1 Limulus polyphemus | reverse complement strand
GTGTATTGACCGATGTCAAGGGTAACTACTATCCCAACTGATATGGATAATTGTGTGTATTAACCGATGCCAAGGGTAACTACTATCCCAACTGATATGGATAAGTGTGTGTATTGACCGATGCCAAGGGTAACTACTATCCCAACTGATATGGATAAGTGTGTGTATTGACCGATGCCAAGGTTAACTACTATCCCAACTGATATGGATAAC
>NW_013921613.1:0-213 GCF_000517525.1 Limulus polyphemus | reverse complement strand
ATAGAGCATTTATTCCGGGGGAAATACTCCGTGTTTCATGACTAGTTTGGGAGATTCAGGCGTTCTATCTACCTGCCACTGAAATATAGAGCATTTATTCCAGGGGAAATACTCCGTGTTTCATGACTAGTTTGGGAGATTCTGGCGTTCTATCTACCTGCCACTGAAATATAGAGCATTTATTCCGGGGGAAATACTCCGTGTTTCATGACT
>NW_013921612.1:0-213 GCF_000517525.1 Limulus polyphemus | reverse complement strand
CGTAGTTATAATGCTATATCAAGTGGTTTCTTCATTTACTATTGAAACATGCTTTGAGATCAATTATTAAGAAAGCCTAAATATGATTGGACAGAACTTTAATTATTGGAACTATAATTGTGAATCGAACTTTGATCAGAAATAAGCCCCACATGTGCAGAGACCATATCAGTACGGAGGAGCCCATACTTATTACTTCTACTCTAGACTGTT
>NW_013921611.1:0-213 GCF_000517525.1 Limulus polyphemus | reverse complement strand
GCAAGAAACCAAGAGGATAACGTTGTATCACAAGAAACCAAGAGGATAACGTTGTCTCGCAAGAAACCAAGAGGATAACGTTGTCTAGCAAAAAACCAAGAGGATAACGTTGTATCACAAGAAACCAAGAGGATAACGTTGTCTCGCAAGAAACCAAGAGGATAACGTTGTATCACAAGAAACCATAAGGATAACGTTGTATCACAAGAAACC
>NW_013921610.1:0-213 GCF_000517525.1 Limulus polyphemus | reverse complement strand
TTTTGCATGAGAACCAAGTGTAGTACTTCTGTCAATAACAATAACCTTGTGCATGACAACCAAGTGTAGTACTTCTATCACTAACAATAACCTTGTGCATGACAACCAAGTGTAGTACTTCTATCACTAACAATAACTTTTTGCATGACAACCAAGTGTAGTACTTCTATCACTAACAATAACCTTTTGCATGACAACCAAGTGTAGTACTTC
>NW_013921609.1:0-212 GCF_000517525.1 Limulus polyphemus | reverse complement strand
TATCCCCTGTGTGCCTTGCCATCAGTTATCTGTCAATACATTATTAAGTTGCAACGTGTTCCATTGTTATTGGTTCTCTTTCCTTACATTACCAAGTTACTTTATAATCCTCTGCTTTGGACTCTCTGTCAATACATTACGAAGTTGCTATGTGTTGCCTTGCCATCAGTTCTCTGTCAATACATTATTAAGTTGCAACGTGTTCCATTGTT
>NW_013921608.1:0-213 GCF_000517525.1 Limulus polyphemus | reverse complement strand
GGTAACTATAGAAAGTTTAGAATCCTTAAACAGCTAGGATATAATCGTCATCTGTGAATGGTAACTGTAGAAAGTTTAGAACATTTAAGAGTGCAAAACATTTCGAAGTTCAGTTGCAACTTTATTTTATTTTTATATTTAATTCTAGTGAAAATGTAACACTTATGTGGTTAGACATCCATCTAAAGGCAGCTCTTGTTTCAGCGCTCTTTA
>NW_013921607.1:0-213 GCF_000517525.1 Limulus polyphemus | reverse complement strand
CCTTATGTCGACGTTATTACATAACTAGGGTGTCTAAACCTCATTATATCGACGTTATTACATATCTAGGGTGTCCAAACCTCCTTATCTCAACATTATTACATAACTAGGGTGTCTAAACCTCCTTATGTCGACATTATTACATAACTATGGTATCCAAACCTCCTTATTTCAATATTATTACATAACTAAGGTGTCCAAACCTCCTTATCT
>NW_013921606.1:0-213 GCF_000517525.1 Limulus polyphemus | reverse complement strand
CGAACAATAGCCACTTACATTAAACCAATAACAATTAACAATAACTTAATTAAATTTACAGAATTACAAACACAAAATTACAATTCAACAAAGTCTCTTAATTTTACGGGACGTATCTTCTTTCGTACTGGTCTCTGTATCGTTGGCTTCTGCTTCATGTGGGGTTCATCTGCTTCATCAGTAAATGTCCTATCATCGGTAACAGTCACATCA
>NW_013921605.1:0-213 GCF_000517525.1 Limulus polyphemus | reverse complement strand
ATTCCATGTAATGTTACATATTGTATCATTGGATTATAGAATTCCATGTAATGTTACATGTTGTATCATTGGATTATATAAAAGCATGTAATGTTACATATTGTATCAGTGGATCACAGAATCCCATGTAGTGTTACGTGTTGCATCATTGGATTATAAAATCCCATGTAATGTTACATGTTGTATCATTGGATTATAGAATTCCATGTAATG
>NW_013921604.1:0-213 GCF_000517525.1 Limulus polyphemus | reverse complement strand
GTACTGATTTTAAAAAATATTATCAATGTAATTATGATGAAATTTCACAATATCTACCAATTATTAAACCCAAACTATACCGACATAAAGCGTTATATGCTAGGTTATTTGTTTTTTATTTTTTTGTTATTTTAAAACTGTAACAGATACTTTTCGACACAAATGTTAGTTACAGCCATTGACACCTGGTAACTAATTTTCTGTATAAAATCC
>NW_013921603.1:0-212 GCF_000517525.1 Limulus polyphemus | reverse complement strand
GTTCCCATTACCGCTGTCTCACCGGAGCACTAGATCAGAAAGGTTGTTTGTTTGTTTTTTTTAAGATTATCTGCTGTGTCTATCGCGGGGATTCGAAACACGGATTTTAGCGTTGTAAGACCGTACACTTACCCATGTCTCACCGGAGCGCTAGATCAGAAAGTTGTTTGTTTGTTTTTTAAGATTATCTGCTGTGTCCATCGCGGGGATTC
>NW_013921602.1:0-212 GCF_000517525.1 Limulus polyphemus | reverse complement strand
GTATGGAGAGTATTATACCCCTTTTACTAGGACAATTCGGAGAGTATTATTCACTCTTTACTAGGACAGTTTGGAGAGTATTATCCACTCTTTACTAGGACAGTATGGAGAGTATTATACCCCTTTTACTAGGACAATTCGGAGAGTATTCTCCACTCGTTACTAGGACAATTTGGAGATTATTATCCAATCTTTACTAGGACAGTATGGAG
>NW_013921601.1:0-214 GCF_000517525.1 Limulus polyphemus | reverse complement strand
GTGCTATCCGTGCTCTGTCTTCTCAATGTGATATCCCTGCCCTGTCTTCTCAATGTGCTATCCGTGCTCTGTCTTCTCAATGTGCTATCCGTGCCCTGTCTTCTCAATGTGCTATCCGTGCCCTGTCCATCGCAGGTATCAAAACCAAATGCTGAGCCACCAGTGGTTGTTTGAGAATAAAACTCTGTAATTCCTTATTGCTTAGTTTATGACT
>NW_013921600.1:0-210 GCF_000517525.1 Limulus polyphemus | reverse complement strand
CAGCAATCAAATATCAATTGTTGTCATGGTTAGCTGCCTATATGGTCGCTTTTAGTAATTACTAATTTTTCTAAACATATAATTATATACTAGTTACTAAACAAATTTTATCATACGTTTTGGCTATTACTCTGCTTCTACCTTACGGGAAGTCCTGAGAAGGGCCAGGATTGAATCTTAACAACTTCCACCAAAATCACAAACCTTCTC
>NW_013921599.1:0-214 GCF_000517525.1 Limulus polyphemus | reverse complement strand
TAAGAAGACACAAGATTTAACGTATATTGTGTACTGTCAATAAGAAGACATAAGATTTAACGTATACTGTGTACTGTCAATAAGAAGACACACGATTTAACGTATACTGTGTACTGTCAATAAGAAGACACAAGATTTAATGATACTGTGTACTGTCAATAAGAAGACACAAGATTTAACGATACTGTGTACTGTCAATAAGAAGACACAAGAT
>NW_013921598.1:0-212 GCF_000517525.1 Limulus polyphemus | reverse complement strand
TTTCCTGATGAAGTAGATCGAACCCCACGTGAAGCAGAAGCCAACAAGACGGAGACCAGTACGGAAGAAGATACGTCCAGTAAAATTAAGAAACTTTGTTGAATTGTAATTTTGTGTTTGTAATTCTGTACAGTTAATTAAGTTATTGTTATTGTTATTGGTTTATTGTATGTGGTTATTGTTCGGGACGAATAGTATTAAGGAGGGGGCAG
>NW_013921597.1:0-213 GCF_000517525.1 Limulus polyphemus | reverse complement strand
TCCAGGATATATAAAGTGTGTTACAGGTCCAAGATAAATAAAGTGTATTACAAGTCCAGGGTATATAAAGTTTATTACAGGTCGAAGATAAATAAAGTTTATTACAGGTCCAAGATATATGAAGTTTATTACAGGTCCAAGATATATAAAGTGTATTACAGGTCTAAGGTATATGAAGTGTATTACAGGTCTAAGGTATATGAAGTTTATTAC
>NW_013921596.1:0-213 GCF_000517525.1 Limulus polyphemus | reverse complement strand
TTGTTGGGCTTGTTAGTGTATAGTACACAGTATTCTTATATCTTGTGTCTTCTTATTGACAGTACACAGTATCGTAAATCTTGTGTCTTCTTATTGACAGTACACAGTATCGTTAAATCTTGTGTCTTCTTATTGACAGTACACACTCGCGTTAAACCTTGTGTCTTCTTATTGACAGTACACAGTATCTTTAAATCTTTTGGCTTGTTAGTG
>NW_013921595.1:0-213 GCF_000517525.1 Limulus polyphemus | reverse complement strand
GTTATATGTTGTCAGTTTCCTGTCTCTAAGTGGGTTATTTTATGAAGCAAGGAGAGTATTATATGCTGTCAATTTCGTGTTTCTAGGTGGTTAGTTTATGAGGTAAGGAGAGAGTTATATGTTGTCAGTTTTCTGTCTCTAGGTGGTTAGTTTATGATGTAAAAAGAGAGTTATATGTTATCAATTTCCTTTCTCTAGGTGGTTAGTTTATGA
>NW_013921594.1:0-213 GCF_000517525.1 Limulus polyphemus | reverse complement strand
ACAGCATAGCAGACTTGATGGCTGCAATACAAGAGCAGCAAAAGAAACAAGAAGAACGAGAAAATTAAACAAGAAGAGAGATTACAGCAGTTGTTAGAGGAAAAAGAAAGAAACAAGAAGAACGAGAAAATAAACAAGAAGAACGAGAATTAAACAAGAAGAGAAATTACGGCAATTGTTAGAGGAAAAAGAAAAGAAACAAGAAGAAAGATT
>NW_013921593.1:0-213 GCF_000517525.1 Limulus polyphemus | reverse complement strand
TTTGGAAGTATCTTACAGATATTGTACATATTATTTTGTTTGCTAATCTGTTTTGAGGTACCTTACATATATTGTATAGGTTAGTTTGTTTGCTAATCTGTTTTGAAGTATCTTACAGATATTGTACATATTAGTTTGTTTAATAATCTGTTTTGAAGTATCCTACAGATATTGTACAGATTGGTTTGTTTAATAATCTGTTTGGAAGTACCT
>NW_013921592.1:0-213 GCF_000517525.1 Limulus polyphemus | reverse complement strand
GGGAACCTACAAACATTATATAACCAATAGTATTACTGAAAGGAACAATAAATAAACAAGATAACATACCTTTTATAGGGATCCTACAAACATTATATATTCAATAGTATTACTGAAAGGAAAATAAATAATCATGATAACATACCTTATATAGAGAACATAAAAACATTATATAACCAATAGCATTACTGAAAGGAATAATAAATAAACGAT
>NW_013921591.1:0-212 GCF_000517525.1 Limulus polyphemus | reverse complement strand
TGACAGTACACAGTATTTATAAATCTTGTGTCTTCTTATTGAGAGTACACAGTATTGTTAAATCTTGTGTCTTCTTATTGATAGTACACAGTATTGTTAAATCTTGTGTCTTTTTAATAATAGTACACAGTGTTGTTAAATCTTGTGTCTTCTTATTGAGAGTACACAGTATTGTTAAATCTTGTGTCTTCTTATTGACAGTACACAGTATT
>NW_013921590.1:0-212 GCF_000517525.1 Limulus polyphemus | reverse complement strand
CTGTGATATACATATTTGGGGATTATTGACACAATGTGTCATTCTTTTCTGTAATATACCTATTTGTGAGTTAATGATATATTTGTCTTTCTTATCTGTAATATAAATATTTGTCGGTTATTGATACAATTTGTCTTTCTTTTCTGTAATATAAATATTTGTAGGTTATTGATACAGTTTGTTTTACTTTTCTGTAATATACATATTTGTAA
>NW_013921589.1:0-213 GCF_000517525.1 Limulus polyphemus | reverse complement strand
ATAATGTGTACTGTCAATAAGAAGACACGAGATTTAACAATACTGTGTACTGTCAATAAGAATACACAAGATTTTACGATACTGTGTACTGTTAATAAGAAAACACAAGATTTAACGATACTGTGTACTGTCTACAAGAAGACACAAGATTTAACGATACTGTGTACTGTCAATAAGAAGACACAAGATTTAACTATACTCTGTACTGTCAAT
>NW_013921588.1:0-212 GCF_000517525.1 Limulus polyphemus | reverse complement strand
GGTGATGTCCTCTTCCCGCAAGGATATTGTGTATCATATTTGTTCTTTTGTTTGGTGATGTCCTCTTCCTGCAAGGATATTGTGTATTACATTTGTTCTTTTGTTTGGTGATGTCCTCTTCCCGCAAGGATATTGTGTATTATATTTGTTCTTTTGTTTGGTGATGTCCTCTTCCCGCAAGGATATTGTGTATTATATTTGTTCTTTTGTTT
>NW_013921587.1:0-211 GCF_000517525.1 Limulus polyphemus | reverse complement strand
GGGTTTGGTGGTTACACTAGTGCTGTGCATGTATGGTGGGTTTGGTGGTTACACTAGTGCTGTGTGTTTATGCTGGGTTTGGTGGTTACACTAGTGCTGTGCATGTATGATGGTTTTGGTGGTTACACTAGTGCTGTGTGTGTATGCTGGGTTTGGTGGTTACACTAGTGCTGTGTGTGTATGCTGGATTTGGTGGTTACACTAGTGCTGT
>NW_013921586.1:0-211 GCF_000517525.1 Limulus polyphemus | reverse complement strand
AGTTATCTCTCTATAGATGGAAGAAAAATACTTAGGAAGTTCAGTTATCTCTCAATAGATAGGAAAAAAAATAAGAACAAATACTGGGAAGTTCAGTTATCTCTCAATAGATGGAAAAAAATTAAGAAAAAATACTGGGAAGTTCAGTTATCTCTCAATAGATGGAAACTGTACTGAACTATTATTATAAACCTTAACTTAAAATTCAATA
>NW_013921585.1:0-213 GCF_000517525.1 Limulus polyphemus | reverse complement strand
CATTGCAGTATATACACAAAGAAAAATCTATGAACATAAAATAGTTTGTTTTTTATTTTAGGCTCCAAATTTTTCGGCAATCAAAAAAAAACAACAACAAAAAACCGATAGCCGATTAGTACTTTCGTACAATACTTATTTAAGAAATAGCTGAAAAACAGAATGAAATACATTAGACATTTAAGTTAGGCCCGGCATGGCCAGGTGGTTAGC
>NW_013921584.1:0-211 GCF_000517525.1 Limulus polyphemus | reverse complement strand
ATAGCCCTCGTGTAGCTTTGCGCGAAATTCAAAAGAAACAAACAAACTAGATAGATAATTGCAGACAGACAGAGATGGACAATTGAGTTAAGCGTGGTAGTAAAGTGCGTGAATCGTTGTGAATTATAGTGTGTGTTTAACTTAAAGTGACTGTGGAAATTAAGTGTATTGCAAAGTTGTATTGAGAAAGAATAAACTAGTTTTATTTAAG
>NW_013921583.1:0-214 GCF_000517525.1 Limulus polyphemus | reverse complement strand
GTTCAGTTTTGACGTCACAGTGGTGTATTAAAGCAAAACAAAAGACCGTAATATATTAACCAATTTTGATATTTACGTAGCATGATAATGTTTTCCAATAAAATACCTATTACTTCTGGTAGGTTATTATCCAAGACACATATGAATAAAGAATACGCATATGAAACAAGCAGCCACGATTTTACAGTGCCTTGCAAAAGTACCCCCCCCCTCT
>NW_013921582.1:0-210 GCF_000517525.1 Limulus polyphemus | reverse complement strand
CTGCTGTACGGCACAGCAGAAACAATTTATTTTAACTGTTATCTAACGATTCGCCTAACACAAATAATTCTATTTAATTGATCTGCGTAACTTGTAAGTCATCTGTTTTTCATAAAATACATTCCTTCAAATCATTACAAAAATATAAAAAAAAACATTAGCTAGAAAGATTAATATGTAAATCCAGCTTTACGACCAAGTCAGTATTTG
>NW_013921581.1:0-213 GCF_000517525.1 Limulus polyphemus | reverse complement strand
GCAATAGTTATTTCATAAACTCTTATCAAAATTTCGGTCAGTGTCGATTTCAATGTTATTCTTTTTTTGTCTTCAATTATATTATAAACAAAGAAGAGCTTTAAGAATATTATCATTCAATCATAATTCCAACATATAAAAGGCCATGACGTCTTCTTATCAAATAAACTCCACCTTTTGGATTATTTTTACTCTGTGTTAGCGAAAGTTCAA
>NW_013921580.1:0-212 GCF_000517525.1 Limulus polyphemus | reverse complement strand
TGCCAGAGCTCTCGAATTTGAATCCTACGTTAAGTCCAGCACAGAGGTACCGAGGTTGGTACAGTCATCTGGATTCAAGACCAGAAAAGGTCAGCTTTCAGAGAAGTTTGAGGGACTTTGCTGGCACTGTAACAAACCTGGGTCACAAGAGAGCTCAATGCTGGCAACTTCAACACAGGGGAGACGATACGGCAGTAAAGGCTGCTATCAAG
>NW_013921579.1:0-229 GCF_000517525.1 Limulus polyphemus | reverse complement strand
CCTAACTCTATCACCATATACAGTAATAATAATTTAAACGCTGCTATGTTTCAGTAAACTATAGTTTCACTTTTGTTTATCTATATTTGTGACAGATACTGTAGTAACAAAGCTAACTCTATCACCATATACAGTAATAATAATAATAATTTAAACGCTGCTATGTTTCAGTAAACTATAGTTTCACTTTTGTTTATCTATATTTGTGACAGATACTGTAGTAACAAAG
>NW_013921578.1:0-213 GCF_000517525.1 Limulus polyphemus | reverse complement strand
TTCAGAACTCAAAGAAGAATCTCTTCCATCCACTGTGTTATTACAGGAACAATCCACTAAAGACCTCATTGGTATTTCAAACAGTTTACAAGAATCTGAATCAGTTATCTCTTTGGAACCCAAAAAAGAATCTCTTCGAACCACTGCTTTGTTACAGAAACAATCCACTAAAGGTCTAAGTGAGTTTCTCCATAGTTTTTCAGAAGCTGAACC
>NW_013921577.1:0-213 GCF_000517525.1 Limulus polyphemus | reverse complement strand
AATGATGCCGTCACTTCTTGGCGGCTTATATATACAAGACTACCGCATATCTAGTAGCCTCTCAAGACTTCAGGAAGAGACGTGAACGTTCGAGAAGCTCATGACGTGTTACTAGCGTCACGTGACCTCCGCTGTCGTAACACTGCCCCTTCTTTAGTATTGTTCGTCTCGAACAATAGCCACTACATTAAACCAATAAACAGTTAACAATAA
>NW_013921576.1:0-213 GCF_000517525.1 Limulus polyphemus | reverse complement strand
GGATCGGACACTTTAGCGTGAACCTTTACTTTCAATAGCGAGAAACAGAAAATAAATAAATCCGCCCTTGCTTATCGACAGTATTATAAATGTGTTAAAGTATACGGCATCCTATTTAGTTATTGAACTTCGGTTAAATGTTGATACAAAAGTAACGAGCATTTGATTTCGAAACTAAGCGCTATTAATTTAATAAAATATCATACATAGAAT
>NW_013921575.1:0-214 GCF_000517525.1 Limulus polyphemus | reverse complement strand
CGCCCTAACTACCTGGCCATGCCGGGCCAGAAAAGCAATAAAAGATTGTAATCATGATACTAAAATGTTGGAACAATAGAAGTCCTTTTACTCCAAATAAATCAATCAATTTCTTCACTTAACTGATATTTTTGTTATGATTTGGATATGTGTTTCAGTGTACAATTGTTGAAATATTTTTGTAGGCAGATTTTCCATCATATCATCCTCAGTC
>NW_013921574.1:0-213 GCF_000517525.1 Limulus polyphemus | reverse complement strand
GTTTCGCAGAACTTAGAGATCGGAACATCCACCAATATTTATTATTTCTACTAACCCCATTCTTGTATCAAAACGGGTTTGGTTTTGGTTCAAAATTATTTTCAAGTGAATATTGTGTGAAATGATTTTCGAGTTGTTGATCCCTTGGGCGTGTTCTTTGGTCCCTTGAACTTGTTCTTTGGTCTCTTTGGCGTGTTCTTTGGTCCCTTTGGA
>NW_013921573.1:0-211 GCF_000517525.1 Limulus polyphemus | reverse complement strand
GATACTTTAAACACGCTTAGTGTAACTGTTGGTACCTTAGACACGATTAGTGTAACTGTTGGTACCTTAAACACGATTAGAGTAACTGTCAGTACTTTAAACATGCTTAATGTAACTGTAGGTACCTTAGACACGATTAGTGTAATTGTCACTACTTTCAACATGCTTAGTGTAACTGTTGGTACCTTAGACACGATTATTGTAACCGTCG
>NW_013921572.1:0-213 GCF_000517525.1 Limulus polyphemus | reverse complement strand
CATACCAGTGTCAAAGACCAACATTAAACAACTGTAGATATTAACGACATTAAAACAAGTAGTAATATACCAATGTCAAAGACCAATATTAAACAACAGTATATATTAACGACAATTAAAAACCTTGTAACATTCCAGTGTCAATGGCCAACATTAAACAACAGTAGATATTAACGACATTCAAACAGGTTGTAACATACCAGTGTCAGAGAC
>NW_013921571.1:0-213 GCF_000517525.1 Limulus polyphemus | reverse complement strand
AAATGTCCCCTTTTTTTATTCAGAAGGGCTTAGAGGGGCTTGCTGGCTCTCCAAAGTCAGTTAAGAAGCTACGTTCTGGAGACATCTTAGTAGAAACTTCCCATCCTAAGCACAGTGAACTTCTCTTGAGTTCAAAGGCCATTGGGGATATACCTATTGAGGTTACTCCCCACGCTTCCTTGAATTACTCACGAGGAGTTATCGTTGAGAGGG
>NW_013921570.1:0-213 GCF_000517525.1 Limulus polyphemus | reverse complement strand
GTTTGGAGGATGAGTATTGTGTTGTGTTAGACACATTTAGAATATAAGTATTGTGTTGTTAGCCACTTTTAAAGGATTAGTATTGTGGTGTGTTAGACACTTTTAAAGGATGAGTATTGTTGTGTGTTAGACACATTTAGAATATAAGTATTGTGGTGTTAGCCACATTTAGAGGAAGAGCATTGTATTGGTTAAATACATTTAGAGAATGAG
>NW_013921569.1:0-213 GCF_000517525.1 Limulus polyphemus | reverse complement strand
ATTCTATTTAGTTTATTATCGTTTAAGAATGTTTCCAGCGTCTAATTCGTTATTGGCGCATTTGGAATGTCGTTTTCAGAAATATCTATATCTAGGAAATTTTTCAAATGGGTTTATATCGTTTCAAGTTTCTTCACGTTAATTTCCGTTTTTAACATTTTTCTATTCATATTTATTGTTTTTATCGTAATCCTCCTTCCGTAACATCTTTAA
>NW_013921568.1:0-213 GCF_000517525.1 Limulus polyphemus | reverse complement strand
GGCTATCTAATGCGAAGTCTCCGTTTCGCATTTGTATGGTTGCTAAGTTACCGCCATCTTCTGCTGATCTTCTTCTGTATAAAGGATATCCATCGTTTCCTGTAACTGTGTTGGATACTAATGCTCGAGGATATCGCTTAGAGCATTTTCCGTCTATCATACATGGTGAATTTGGATTCAGTGTACCGCAAGATCCATGTATCATATTTTTCG
>NW_013921567.1:0-353 GCF_000517525.1 Limulus polyphemus | reverse complement strand
ACTGTTGTTGGAGACAGTGAAGAATGTTAGTTTGTTTGACAGTTGGAGAACTTCAGCTATTGTTGACTGTTGAAGATAGTAAAAAATGTCAGTTTTGTTTGACAGTTGGAGACGATGAAGAATGTCAGTTTTGTTTGACAAGTTTTTGTGTGTGTCAATCTGCCATGTCTTGGGTACAAGTTAAACTTTAATCATTAAACACCTCCTTAGGTGGGTTGTAAAGGAAAATCTCTGCAAAAGAAGATAAAACTGGCTACCCTGTCAAATTGTTTTTCCACCAAATTAGTGAATTGCACTCAGCATCCTCTTCAGCCAGGCTTTTGTATGTGTGAAACTCAGTTTGTTTACATATT
>NW_013921566.1:0-214 GCF_000517525.1 Limulus polyphemus | reverse complement strand
TTAACAAGTTGTACTGTTTTACGAATGGAAGCTAACTATATTATTAACAAGTTGTACTGTTTTACGTGTGGACACTAACTATATTATTAACAAGTTGTATTGTTTTACGTATGGACACTAACTATATTATTAACAAGTTGTATTGTTTTACGTATGGAACTAACTATATTATTAACAAGTTGTACTGTTTTACGTATGGAAGCTAACTATATTA
>NW_013921565.1:0-214 GCF_000517525.1 Limulus polyphemus | reverse complement strand
AGGTTAGAAACCAAAACACTATCGTTATGGATAACCTCCACGTAGTTCAACACATGAATAAATGAACAACGTTACTGAAAATTCAAACTTTACTACTTATATGCATTAAGTTAGAAACCAAAACACTATCGTCATGGATAACCTCCACGTAGTTCAACACATGAATAAATGAACAACGTTACTGAGAATTCAAACTTTACTACTTATATGCATT
>NW_013921564.1:0-213 GCF_000517525.1 Limulus polyphemus | reverse complement strand
TACACTAACAACTATCTCCATGTTAACTCAAATGGTACAATATACACTAACAACTTCTCCATGTTAACTCAAATGGTACAATATACACTAACAACTATCTCCATGTTAACTCAAATGGTACAATATACAATAACAACTGTCTCCATGTTAACTTAAATGGTACAATGTACACTGTCTAACAACTATCTCCATGTTAACTGAAATGGTACAATA
>NW_013921563.1:0-214 GCF_000517525.1 Limulus polyphemus | reverse complement strand
GCCAGTGTTAGACGCCCTTATAGAATTTGTTGTTAAGACAGTGTAAGACGCCCTTATAGAATTTGTTGTTAAGCCAGTGTAAGATGCCTGATAAAATTTGTTGTCAAGCCAGTGTAAGACGCCCTTATAGAATTTGTTGTCGAGCCAGTGTAAGACGACTGATAAAATTTGTTGTCAAGCCAGTGTAAGACGCCCTTATAGAATTTGTTGTCTA
>NW_013921562.1:0-214 GCF_000517525.1 Limulus polyphemus | reverse complement strand
TGTGTATGGTGTACAATATAATATAAATATATAATACCTCATCTGTGTATGGTGTACAATATAATATAAATACATAATACCTCATGTGTGTATGGTGTACAATATAATATGAATATATAATACCTCATCTGTTTATGGTGTAAAATATAACATAAATATATAATACCTCATGTGTGTATGGTCTACAATATAATATAATACATAATACCTCATG
>NW_013921561.1:0-213 GCF_000517525.1 Limulus polyphemus | reverse complement strand
ATTTAGTGTGAAATTCATTTTACAGATGGTCTTTCATGCAATAAGAAATAGACTCAATTTGAAGTGAACACATTTAGTGTGAAATTCATTTTACAGATGGTCTTTCATGCAATAAGGAATAGACTCAATTTGAAGTGAACACGTTTTGTGTGAAATTCATTTTACAGATGGTCTTTCATGCAATAAGGAATAGACTCAATTTGAAGTGAACAC
>NW_013921560.1:0-310 GCF_000517525.1 Limulus polyphemus | reverse complement strand
ATACAGGATTTATCAATACTGTGTACTGTCAATAATATTGATAAATCCTGTATCTTCTTATTGACAGGACACAGTATTGTTAAATCTTGTGTCTTGCTGTGTCCTGTCCTTAAGAAGATTCAGGATTTATCAATACTGTGTACTGTCAATAAGAAGACACATAATTTAACATCACTGTGTCCTGTCAATAAGAAGATACAGGATTTATCAATACAGTGTACTGTCAATAAGAAGACAAAAGATTTAACGATACTGTGTACTATCATAACAAGTCATAAGATTTAATGATACTGTGTACTATAAATAACAA
>NW_013921559.1:0-214 GCF_000517525.1 Limulus polyphemus | reverse complement strand
GTGTAACTGTAGTTACCGAATTTATAACCACCATACTCATCGTTAGCGTTATTTCGTACAAGAACTCCACGAAAACGTAGGTGTAACTCTAGTTACCGAATTTATAACCACCATACTCATCTTTAGCGTTACTTCGTACAACTACTCCATAAACACCTAGGTATAACTCTAGTTACCGAATTTATAATCACCATACTCATCTTTAGCCTTACTT
>NW_013921558.1:0-239 GCF_000517525.1 Limulus polyphemus | reverse complement strand
AAGTTACAGGATATATCAATACTGTGTACTGTCAATAAGAAGAAACATAATTCACCAAAACTGTGTCCTGTCAATAAGAAGAAAAATAATTTATCAATACTGTGTATTGTCAATAAGAAGACACAAGATTTAACGATACTGTGTACTATCATAACAAGTCATAACATTTAATGATACTGTGTACTATCAATAACAAGCCACAAGATTTCACAATAGGACATAGTGTCAATAAAAAGATA
>NW_013921557.1:0-213 GCF_000517525.1 Limulus polyphemus | reverse complement strand
AATAGATTGATGTAGCAATCTAGGAATGTAAAGTTCATTGTTGTTTAAGGTTTTCCGGAAGTAGATTGAAGTAGCAATCTACGAATGTAAAGTTCATTGTTGTTTATGGTTTTCCGGAAGTAGATTGATGTAGCAATCTAGGAGTTTAAAGTTCATTGTTGATTAAGGTTTTCCGGAAGTAGATTGTTATAGACATCTAGGAATGTAAAGTTT
>NW_013921556.1:0-487 GCF_000517525.1 Limulus polyphemus | reverse complement strand
TTCAACAAAATCCATACGAAGTATTTTGGATACTCCAAGTTAAACAGGGTCTTCTACCTTGCTCCAGAACTATATAATATTATTTGCTGTTAGACATAAAAATTCTACTCGAGATTCATTAAGAGTTTTAACAAAATCTGAAATAAAGAAACAAAAAAATAATGATTATATATATATGAAGGATTTGAGGCATTTTATCGAAACTGCTGATATTTGCTTGTGATGTTGCAATGATGTCACAATAAGTAATGCATCTCAGTCTACTTGTATATTATACTTGAACAAAACATTCTCTTATTTGAGTAATATTTTGTAGCAAGCGTCTATTATGCGATTGTTAATGTGCAGATCCTTTCTCCAACCCTTATATGTATCGCATGAATAAAAAAGTAAATTGTTCCCTTATCAGAAGCATTTGTGGTTCGTCTTGTCTGTATAAACAGATGTGATAAGCAAGAGGAATTCTACAGAACGTTTATGTCACATT
>NW_013921555.1:0-232 GCF_000517525.1 Limulus polyphemus | reverse complement strand
CAAAGTTCCTAAAGAAAGAACAAAACCCCAAGCGTGTATGTTAATAACTAAACCGTAAGATGTGGATAAATCTAATAACAAAGTTCCTAAAGAATGAACAAAACCCCAAGCGTGTATGTTAATAACTAAACCGTAAGATGTGGATAAAGCTAATAATAAAGTTCCTAAAGAATGAACAAAACCCCAGGCGTGTATGTTGATAACTAAACCGTAGGATGTGGATAAATCTAAT
>NW_013921554.1:0-214 GCF_000517525.1 Limulus polyphemus | reverse complement strand
GACAGTACACAGTATCGTTAAATCTTGTGTCTTCTTATAGACAGTACACAGTATCGTTAAATCTTGTGTCTTCTTACTGATAGTACACAGTATTTATAAATCTTGTGTCTTCTTATTGACAGTACACAGTATTGTTCATTCTTGTGTTTTCTTATTGAAAGTACACAGTATCGTTAAATCTTGTGTCATCTTATTGACAGTACACAGTATCGTT
>NW_013921553.1:0-214 GCF_000517525.1 Limulus polyphemus | reverse complement strand
GGTAATACAAAACAGTAGGATTAGAAGTGTATAAAGTATGGTAATACAAAACAGTAGCATTAGAAGTGTATAAAGTATGGTAATATAAAACAGTAGCATTAGAAGTGTATAAAGTATGGTAATACAAAACAGTAGCATTAGAAATGTATAAAGTATGGTAATACAAAACAGTAGCATTAGAAGTGTATAAAGTATGGTAATACAAAATAGTATA
>NW_013921552.1:0-214 GCF_000517525.1 Limulus polyphemus | reverse complement strand
AAAATTTAATAACGGTCTTTTTAGCCCTTCTACCACTATATTTTGTTGACTGTTATAACGGTCTTTTAGTCCTTTTTCCGCTAGATTTTGTTGACATTTATAACGGTTCTTTTAGTCCGTTTTCCACTAGATTTTGTTGCCTTTGAAAACGGGTTTTTAGTTTTCCTTCTACTAGATTTTGTCGAAGTTCATAACTGTCTTTTTAGGCCTTCAT
>NW_013921551.1:0-274 GCF_000517525.1 Limulus polyphemus | reverse complement strand
ATTCTTTGGCAAAAATGAAAATAGAAGGCTAGAATTTTGCATGTAAATACGCAAGTATGAACTTTTGTGGTCGTTTTATGTTATTCTTTTATTGGCTTTTCTGAAAGCATATGTGTACTGCAGGTAAGCTTTTTTGTTACTGATTCTTTTTCAATTTCTTGTTACCAGAGGGTCCTAAATTGATGATCCTTCACCAAATTTGGTATGTAGGTACACTTTAACGTTGCATAGTAATATGCAGAGTTTTACCTTCCTACTGTTTGTTTTAAAGGAG
>NW_013921550.1:0-235 GCF_000517525.1 Limulus polyphemus | reverse complement strand
CGATACTGTTATTGACAGTACAAAAGACAGAAGATTTAACGATACTGTGTACTGTCAATAAGAAGACACAAGATTTAACTATACTGTGTACTCCCAATAAGAAGACACAAGATTTAACAATACTGTGAACTGTCAATAAGAAGACACAAGATTTAACGATACTGTGTACTGTCAGTAAGAAGACACAAGATTAAAAGATACTGTGGACTGTCAATAAGAAGACACAAGATTTAAC
>NW_013921549.1:0-214 GCF_000517525.1 Limulus polyphemus | reverse complement strand
TAGTAGAAAGACACGTAATTAATAACTGTACTAGGCTAGTAGAATGACACGTAATTAATAACTGTACTAGGCTAGTAGAAAGACACGTAATTAATAGCTGTGCTAGGCTAATAGAATGACACGTAATTAATAACTGTGCTAGGCTAGTAGAATGACACGTAATTAATAACTGTGCTAGGCTAGTAGAAAGACACGTAATTAATAACTGTGCTAC
>NW_013921548.1:0-215 GCF_000517525.1 Limulus polyphemus | reverse complement strand
AACACATGAATGTAACTGTCCATACCTACATGCAACACATGAATGTAACTTTCGATACCTACATGGACATTGTCCTATCAACACATGAATGTAACTGTCCATACCTACATGCAACACATGAATGTAACTGTCGATACCTACATGGACATTGTCCTATCAACACATGGATGTAACTGTCGATACCTACATGGACATTGTCCTATCAACACATGGAT
>NW_013921547.1:0-255 GCF_000517525.1 Limulus polyphemus | reverse complement strand
AAATAACTAAATAAGTCCTACGAGTGTATTTATATATATATCAGTGGTGTAACGTGAGTAAATAACTAAATAAGTCCTACGAGTGTATTTATATATATCACTGGTGTAACGTGGGTAAATAACTAAATAAGTCCTACGAGTGTATATATATATCAATGGTGTTCCTACGAGTGTATTTACATATATCAATGGTGTAACGTGAGTAAATAACTAAACAAGTCCTACGAGTGTATTTACATATATCAATGGTGTAAC
>NW_013921546.1:0-232 GCF_000517525.1 Limulus polyphemus | reverse complement strand
GTGTCCTGTCAATAAGAAGATAAAGGATTTATCAATACTGTGAACTGTCAATAAGAAGACACAAGATTTAATGATACTGTGTACTGTCTATAAGAAGACACAAGATTCAACAATACAGTGTCCTGTCAATAAGAAGATACAGGATTTATCAATACTGTGTACTGTCAATCAGAAGACACAAGATTTAACGATACTATGTACTGTCAATAAGAAGACAAAATATTTAAAAATA
>NW_013921545.1:0-214 GCF_000517525.1 Limulus polyphemus | reverse complement strand
ACCTGTCAGTATGTGTTGTAATCTAATGAGTTACATTACAAGCTGCTTGATGCTACAACCTGTCAGTATGTGTTGTAATCTGATGAGTTATATTACAAGCTGCTTGATGCTACAACCTGTCAGTATGTGTTGTAATCTGATGGGTTACAACAAGCTGCTTTATATTACAACCTGTCAGTACGTGTTGTAATCTGATGGGTTACATTACAAGCTG
>NW_013921544.1:0-215 GCF_000517525.1 Limulus polyphemus | reverse complement strand
ACGCTCGACACACTGTTATGCGCTAGATGACGGTTCTTTGAAATGTCATGTAGTATTTGATGTCTTTGATTAACCAAGTCAGATTTCATTTTAGTTTCTTTTGTTACATAATGTGGTATCTTTTCCACTCGATGTATATCATTTAGTTTTTTAGCAATATTATGCTGCTTATGCACCATCCTTATTCTCTTCCCACTCTTACTAGCTTTGTTCTT
>NW_013921543.1:0-213 GCF_000517525.1 Limulus polyphemus | reverse complement strand
ATCGATATATATATGGTAATAAATACTTCTGTTAAAAATTCATATGGCTATATATAAATATATGGTAAATAAAAACTTCTGATTAAACATTTACAACGATATATACATATATGGTAAATAAAAACTTCTGATTAAACATTTACAACGATAAATATATATATAAGGTAAATAAAAATTTTTGATTAAACACTTACAAGGACATATATATATATA
>NW_013921542.1:0-451 GCF_000517525.1 Limulus polyphemus | reverse complement strand
TAAAAGGATCTCTATTTTGAAAGTCTTAAATCAAGGGCATCTTTGTATTGGAATATGAAGAAAAACAATTTTTTTTCAAAATTTGTGAAAAAATATGGGCTATAGCCTTTGGTTTTTGGTGAAAATATGAATTTTTTTGGAAAATGGAAAAAAGTGTTTTTTTTACGCAAAATTAATAGAAAAATATCCTATAGTGCTTATTTCGTCGGAAAACTCAAAATTGAGACATTATAGTGAAATAATGTTTTTCGTCAATGCCGAAAGTAAATTTTTTTTAGGTTTTAATAAAATTCCAATATATAAAAGGCCATCACGTCTTCTTATCAAATAAACTCCACCTTTTGGATTGTTTGTACTCTGGCTTATAATTAAAGACAGAAAAAACAACAACAATAAAATGGACACTAACCGAATTTTGATAAGAGATTATGAAATAACTATTGGGAATTTT
>NW_013921541.1:0-298 GCF_000517525.1 Limulus polyphemus | reverse complement strand
TAGGATTTAGTAGATGAAAATGATAAATTGTCATAGAAAAATATGAAAGTCTTATTTTTGAACATTAGAAAATTGTAGGCAGAAAAATGCAAGACAGAGCCTTATTAAGATTGATTTACACATTACTTATATATATATAGTCCCTAGTGGCTCAGTGGTAAGTGTGCCAGCTCCAACCATGTTTCCATTCTCAAGTTGGCCATAAACACAAATAGCTCATTATAGTGCTTTCTGCTTTACAACAAACAAAACTTATCTATACTTTATCAATTAGTGTATATTAAATACATCCATACTT
>NW_013921540.1:0-213 GCF_000517525.1 Limulus polyphemus | reverse complement strand
GAGTACTTTAGGTGATTAACTTGGGTAAACGATTTTACTATGTGTGTTTCCCTATGTTTTCCACATACGTCAACTGTGTAGGTTATCTTGATTATGTACTGCATTGGGGTACTTTAGGTGATTAACATGGGTAGACGTTTTTCCCATGTGTGTTTTCCTATGTTTTCCACGAACGTCAGCTGTGTAGGTTATCTTGATTATGTACTGCATTTG
>NW_013921539.1:0-214 GCF_000517525.1 Limulus polyphemus | reverse complement strand
ATAGCCACCATACTCATCGTTAGCGTTATTTGGTACAATAACTCCACGAACACCTTGGTGTAACTCTAGTTACCGAATTTATAACCAACATACTCATCCTTAGCATTATTTGGTACAACAACTCCACGAACACCTAGGTGTAACTCTCGTTACCGAATTTATAACCACCATACTCATCGTTAGCGTTATTTGGTACAATAACTCCACGAACACC
>NW_013921538.1:0-214 GCF_000517525.1 Limulus polyphemus | reverse complement strand
GCTTGAAGGGACAACCACTGGAAATACTTGGACAGTTGACAGCAGCCGACAGACATAACTATAGAACACTGGTAGAGGCTCTGGAACTCAGGTACAGAACCCAAAACCAGTCAGAAGTCTACAGGGCCAGGATCAGGACGAGAATCCGTGCTAAAGGGGAGAGCCTGCAAGAGCTGGCACAGGACTTGGAAAGCATGGCACACAAGGCCTACCC
>NW_013921537.1:0-214 GCF_000517525.1 Limulus polyphemus | reverse complement strand
TCGTATATTTCATACTTTTAAACATTAGTGTATAATAAAATCTCATACATTTCATACTTTTAAACATTAGTGTATAGAAAAATCTCATACTTTTAAACATTAGTGTATAATAAAATCTCATACATTTCGTACTTTTAAACATTAGTGTATAATAAAATCTCATACATTTCATACTTTTAAACATGTGTGTATAATAAAATCTCATACATTTCAT
>NW_013921536.1:0-214 GCF_000517525.1 Limulus polyphemus | reverse complement strand
TATTAACCTTCAAGAGAGATACCAAACGGGCCGGCATGGCCAGATGATTAGGGCGCTCGACTCGCAATCTGAGGGTCGTGGGTTCGAATCCCCGTCCCACAAAACATACTCGCCCTTTCAGCCGTGGGGGTGTTATAATGTGACGGTCAATCCCACTATTCGTTGGTAAAAGAGTAGCCCAAGAGTTGACGGTGGGTGGTGATGACTAGCTGCC
>NW_013921535.1:0-525 GCF_000517525.1 Limulus polyphemus | reverse complement strand
ACTGGCTAATGGTTAGATGATTAATGGTAGATATTGGCTAAAGGCTCAATAAACAATGTTTGGTACTGACTAATGATTAGACAAACAATGTTTGTTACTGGCTAATGGTTAGATGAACAATGTTTGGTATTGGCTAATGGTTAACTGAACAATGTTTGGTATTGACTAATGGTTAGATGAACAATGTTAGGTATTAACTAATGGTTAGATGAATCTATTGGCTAATGGTTAGATGAATAATGTTTGGTATTGGCTAAAAGATAGGCGAATAATGTTTGGTTTTGGCTAATGGTTAGATGATTAATGGTAAATATTGGCTTGGCTAATGGTTAGATGAATAATGTTTCTCATAAGATAATAAGAATGTTCGGTATTGGCTAATGGTGAGATGAACAATGTTTGTTATTGGCTAATGGTTAGATCAACAATGTTTGGTACTGGCTAATGGTTAGATAATTAATGTTTGGTGTTGGCTAAGGTTCAATAAACAATGGTTCGTATTGGCTAATGGATAGGCGAATAGTG
>NW_013921534.1:0-213 GCF_000517525.1 Limulus polyphemus | reverse complement strand
ACACAGTATCGTTAAATCTTGTGGCTTGTTAGTGATAGTACACAGTATTGTTAAATCTTGTCTTATTTTGATAATACATAGTATTGTTAAATCTATTGTCTTCTTATTGACAGTACATAGTGTTGTTAAATCTTTTGGCTTGTTAGTGATAGTACACAGTATCGTTAAATCTTGTCTTCTTATTGATAGTACATAGGATTGTTAAATCTTGTG
>NW_013921533.1:0-214 GCF_000517525.1 Limulus polyphemus | reverse complement strand
TACGCCTAGGTGTTCGTGGAGTTGTTGTCCCAAATAACGCTAAAAATGAGTATCGGGTTACACATTCAGTAACTAGAGTTATACTTATGTGTTCAAAGAGTAGTTGTACCAAGTAAGACTAAAGATGAGTATGGTGGTTATTAATTCGGAAACTAGAGTTACACCTAGGGGTTCATGGAGTAGTTGTACCAAGTAAGGCAAATGATGAGTATAG
>NW_013921532.1:0-214 GCF_000517525.1 Limulus polyphemus | reverse complement strand
GTACACATTATCGTTGAATATTGTGTCTTCTTATTGACAGTACACATCATTGTTAAATCTTGTATTTTCTTACTAACAGTACACATTATCGTTAAATATTGTGTCTTCTTATTGACAGTACACAATATTGTTAAATCTTATGTCTTTTTATTGACAGGACACATTATTTTTAAAATTTTTGTTTTCTTACTGACAGTACACATTATCGTTAAAT
>NW_013921531.1:0-214 GCF_000517525.1 Limulus polyphemus | reverse complement strand
CTATCGTTAATACAGTTGTGATTGTACACTTTCTTCACATTTAATGACTCGTGAAGTTTATACTGGAATTACGCTATCATTAATATAGTTGTGATTGTACACTTTCTTCACATTTAATGACTCGTGAAGTTTATACTGGAATTACGCTATCATTAATATAGTTGTGACTGTATACTTTCTTCACATTTAACGACTCGTGAAGTTTATACTGAAA
>NW_013921530.1:0-214 GCF_000517525.1 Limulus polyphemus | reverse complement strand
AATTCTCAACGAACATCTCACGTGCTCGACTCAACAATACTCAGTTCAATTACACACATTGTTCCGTCAGGTTGTGACCGTCTTATATATACAATTTTAACGCATATCTAGTAAACGCTAGAGTATTCATGAAGGAACAGGATATTTCTAGAAGTCAATGACGTGTTACTAGCGTCACGTGACTTCCGCTGTCGTAAGAATATATTTAAATAAT
>NW_013921529.1:0-568 GCF_000517525.1 Limulus polyphemus | reverse complement strand
GATTAAATATTCACAACGATATATATATGGTAAATAAAAACTTCTGTTTAAAAATTCAAATCGATATATATATATAAATATGGAATATAAAAACTTCTGAGTAAGCATTTACAACGATATGTATATATATTTACGGTAAAAAAAATTCTGTTTAAAACATCACATCGATATATATATATATATATATATTGTGATTGAAACATTAACATCAATATATATATATATATGGTAAATAAAAACATTTGTTTAAAAAATCACATCGATATATATATATATGGTGATCCAACATTCATATCAATATATATATATGTATATGGTAAATAAATCCTTCTGATTAAAAATTCAAAACGACATATATATATATATATGGTAAATAAAACATCTGATTAAACATTTACAAAGTATATATATATATATGGTAAATAAAAACCTCTGAATAAACATTCACATCGATATATATATATATATAAATAAAAACTTCTGGGTAAACATTTACAACGATACACACACACACATATATATATATATAGTAAATAAAAAACTTCTGTTTAAAAAATTCACATCGATA
>NW_013921528.1:0-211 GCF_000517525.1 Limulus polyphemus | reverse complement strand
AGACAAAATAACAAAGAAGGATCTGTTTTAAAAAACAGGATAGAGAGTGTCAATAGACAAAATAAGACAGAAGGATCTGTTTTAAAAACAGGATAGAGAGTGTCAATAGACAAAATAAGAAAGAAGGATCTGTTTTAAAAAACAGGATAGAGAGTGTCAATAGACAAAATAAGACAGAAGGATCTAGTTTTAAAAACAGGATAGAGAGTGT
>NW_013921527.1:0-212 GCF_000517525.1 Limulus polyphemus | reverse complement strand
AGTTATTTACACACACAACAATTTGTTAGATATTTACACACACACAACAATTAGTTAGTTATTTACACACACAACAATTTGTTAGATATTTACACACACAACAATTAGTTATTTACACACACAATAATTTGTTAGTTATTTACACACACAACAATTAGTTATTTACACACACAACAATTAGTTAGTTATTTACACACACAACAATTTGTTAG
>NW_013921526.1:0-214 GCF_000517525.1 Limulus polyphemus | reverse complement strand
AATACAGATGGATAGTGGCTGGTAGCTCTTTCAATAGAGATGGATAGTGGCTGGTATGTCTTTAAATACAGATGGATAGTGACTGGTAGGTGTTTTATTATACATGGATAGTGACTGATAGATGTTTTTTATAGTAGGATAGTAACTGGTAGGTGTTTTATTATAGATGGATAGTGGCTGGTAGGTGTATCATTATATACGGATAGTGGATGAT
>NW_013921525.1:0-214 GCF_000517525.1 Limulus polyphemus | reverse complement strand
ATCCGTAACTAAATTCCTAATTATTGTCCTTTGTTATTATATAATGTATCCGTAACTAAATCCCTAATTATTGTCCTTTGCTATTATACAATGTATCCATAACTAAATCCCTAATTATTGTCCTTTTTATTATATAATGTATCCGTAACTAAATCCCTAATTATTGTCCTTTTCTAGTATATAATGTATCCATAATTAAATCCCTAATTATTGT
>NW_013921524.1:0-363 GCF_000517525.1 Limulus polyphemus | reverse complement strand
GTACACAGTATCGTTAAATCTTGTGTCTTCTTATTGACAGTACACATTATCGATAAATCTTGTGTCTTCTTATTGACAGTACACAGTATCGTTAAATCTTGTGTTTTCTTATTGACAGTACACATTATCGTTTTGAAGACACAAGATTTTTTATTGACAGGACACATTTTTTTAAATCTTGTGTTTTCTTATTGATAATACACATTATCGTTGAATATTGTGTCTTCATATTGACAGAACACAGTATCGTTAAATCTTGTGTCTTCTTATTGACAGGACACATTATTGTTAAATCTTGTGTTTTCTTACTGACAGTACACATTATCGTTGAATATTGTGTCTTCTTATTGACAGTACACAGTA
>NW_013921523.1:0-214 GCF_000517525.1 Limulus polyphemus | reverse complement strand
AACATGTGATGAATAACATGTTTATCAGAACATGTGATGAATAACATGTTTATCAGACATGTGATGAATAACATGTTTATCAAAACATGTGATGAATAGTGTCTTTATCAGAACATGTGGTGAATAACATGTTTATCAGACATGTGATGAATAACATGTTTATCAAAACATGTGATGAATAGTGTCTTTATCAGAACATGTGATGAATAACATG
>NW_013921522.1:0-214 GCF_000517525.1 Limulus polyphemus | reverse complement strand
AATAGTCAATAAATTACTTAAATTTGCAGATGATATTAAGGTCTCGGGTGTTGCTAGCTGTGAAGAGGATGCTGCTGATTTACAAAAGGATTTAGATCATTTAGTCAGTTGCGTGAATATATGACAGATGAGTTTTAATTATAATAAATGCAAGATAATGCATGTGGGTTATCATAATTTGAATTATAAGTATAATTTGAATGGGAATAACCTT
>NW_013921521.1:0-284 GCF_000517525.1 Limulus polyphemus | reverse complement strand
GTATTATCATAAAAAGTCCCTGTGAATGTAATATGTATCATCATAAAAAGTCCCTGTGAATGTAATGTGGATTATCATAAAAAGTCCTTGTGAATGTAATATTTATTGTTACGACAGCGGGGGGTCACGTGACTCTAGTAAACACGTCATATTCTCGAAGGTTCGTGAAGCCTCGAGTGTTTACTAGATTTCGGTATTCTTGTATATAAGACCGCCAAGAACTGACGGCAACAATGTAGTTGAATTGCAGACAGAGATACAGACAACAATTGAGCCAAGCGCGT
>NW_013921520.1:0-213 GCF_000517525.1 Limulus polyphemus | reverse complement strand
TTCGACAGTGGCTTTTTCAGGTGACACTTCTTCAGCAGCGTCATTTGTTCAACGCCAAAGCCTGTTGGCATGCACCACCTTTGGCTTACCTCGCCGACCACATTTTATCCGGAAAGTCACGTCTGAGAGACGATCCACTATGTCATATGGGCCTTCCCATGGAGAAGACAACTTAGGAGACTTCCCTTTGGTCTTCCTGGGATTATACAACCA
>NW_013921519.1:0-212 GCF_000517525.1 Limulus polyphemus | reverse complement strand
AAAAAACAATGTATGTTTTCTGGTAGAGATGATGATAAAGAACAATATCTGTTGTCTGGTAGAAATGATGATAAAAAACAATGTATGTTGCCTGGTAGAGATGATGATAAAGAACAATGTCCATTGTCTGGTAGAAATAACAAAAGAAATAGTAATGTTTATTGTAGAAATGATGATGAAAAATAATGTATGTTGTCTGGTAGAGATGATGA
>NW_013921518.1:0-214 GCF_000517525.1 Limulus polyphemus | reverse complement strand
ACTTTGAATTTTTAATGTCATTACAAATATACCTAACGAAAAGGTATCTATTACATTTCTACTTTGAATTTTTAATGTCATTACAAATATACCTAACGAAAAGTTATCTATTACATTTTTACTTTGAATTTTTAATGTCATTACAAATATACCTAACGAAAAGGTGTCTATTACATTTTTACTTTGAATTTTTAATGTCATTACAAATATACCT
>NW_013921517.1:0-214 GCF_000517525.1 Limulus polyphemus | reverse complement strand
AAAGAAATTCACCATGAAAAGTGTATACATAGTAATGCTTCGATCAACTACCTGAGTGTACGGAATGAAGAAATTCACCATTAAAAGTGTATACATAGTAATGCTTCGATCAACTACCTGAGTGTACGGAATGAAGAAATTCACCATGAAAAGCGTATACATAGTAATGCTTCGATCAACTACCTGAGTGTACGGAATGAAGAAATTCACCATT
>NW_013921516.1:0-250 GCF_000517525.1 Limulus polyphemus | reverse complement strand
AAGTCTAACCCTTTATACATGTTACATATTATCTTTATTGTTGTTATGAGTAAGTCTAACCTTTTATACATGTTACATATTATCTTTATTGTTGTTATGAGTAAGTCTAACCATTTATACATGTTACCTTTATTGTTGTTATGAGCAAGTCTAACCATTTATACATGTTACATATTATCTTTATTGTTGTTATGAGTAAATCTAACCATTTATACATGTTATCTTTATTGTTGTTATAAGTAAGTCTAAC
>NW_013921515.1:0-257 GCF_000517525.1 Limulus polyphemus | reverse complement strand
GGGTCTTCTAACAAGTATAAGGAGTCTCTTGGAACACAGAAATGGGTCTTCTAACAAGTATAAGGAATCTCTTGGAACATAGAAATGTGTCTTCTAACAAGTATAAGGAGTCTTTTGGAACACAGAAATGGGTCTTCTAACAAGTTTAAGGAATCTCTTGGAACACAGAAATGGGTCTTCTAACAAGTATAAGGAGTCTCTTGGAACACAGAAATTGGTCTTCTAACAAGTATAAGGAGTCTCTTGGAACACAGAAA
>NW_013921514.1:0-214 GCF_000517525.1 Limulus polyphemus | reverse complement strand
TGTTTATAATTGCTAGTTTTTTTTATTTTATGTATTTTAACATCTTTTTTCTAACTACGTATGATATAGTCCGTTTTCTACGCGTAACTATTTTTTCCAATGTTATTTAGTTCGTATGTTACGTGTTTTTGTACACATACGGGATTTTCATATGGTTTATCAGAAACTATCGTTCCTTACAATTATAATACGTTTTAGGTGTTTTATCTCTTCC
>NW_013921513.1:0-214 GCF_000517525.1 Limulus polyphemus | reverse complement strand
GAATTTTATATTTTTCCTTCTTACAATCTTTGCTTTGTAGTAAGACCCACACTTCTGTTGTTATTGCGTTAGAATTAAAACAGTAACTGATATATATATATAGCTTATTCTGATATTTTGCAAATGGTTCAAACTCAGTAGTGACAACAATAAAACCCATATGTTGGTTGTGAAACAGGCTAAATACTAAATAATACAGGGAAGCTATGACTTT
>NW_013921512.1:0-214 GCF_000517525.1 Limulus polyphemus | reverse complement strand
TACATCCTATCAAGATATAAGGTCATAGAGTACATGTAAACAGTTACATCCTATCAAGATATAAGGTCATAGAGTACATGTGTAAACAGTTACATCCTATCAAGATATGAGGTCATAGAGTACATGTAAACAGTTACATCCTATCAAGATATAAGGTCATAGAGTACATGTAAACAGTTACATCCTATCAAGATATAAGGTCATAGAGTACATG
>NW_013921511.1:0-235 GCF_000517525.1 Limulus polyphemus | reverse complement strand
TAGAAGACTTTGCAAAATTCTTGTAAATACGCAAGTATGCAACGAACGTTATTGAAAAAATTTCAAGAAGATCCGTACAAATGGAACGAAGTACTGGTACAAAACGCAAAACGTTCCATAACTCCTTTAAAACAAACAGTAGGAAGGTAAAACTCTGCATATTACTACGCAACGTTAAAGTGTACCTACTTACCAAATTTGGTGAAGAATCATCAATTTAGGATCCTCTGGTAAC
>NW_013921510.1:0-214 GCF_000517525.1 Limulus polyphemus | reverse complement strand
ATGTTTTGTAGGTAATATAGCTTTTCCAAACACTGGAGTTTGGGGTTTGACAGCAAACATAACTAAAGCAAATAAAATTGCTAATGATAATTTCATTATTCTATATTACTTCCCCGTCTTTAAGATATAATATTGATATGCGTAGGCTTTGGAGTACTTGACTAAATCTTCGAAAAAGTTTTACTAACATAACGTTGCTAAGATACGTTTATAG
>NW_013921509.1:0-214 GCF_000517525.1 Limulus polyphemus | reverse complement strand
CCACCATACTAATCTTTAGCCTTACTTGGTACAACAACTCCACGAATACCTAGGTGTAACTCTAGTTACCGAACTTGTAACCACCATAATCATCTTTAGCTTTACTTGGCACAACTACTACATGACCACCTAGGTGTAACTATAGTTACCGAATATATAACCACCATACTCATCTTAAGCGTCATTTGGTACACCAACTCCACGAACACCTAGG
>NW_013921508.1:0-315 GCF_000517525.1 Limulus polyphemus | reverse complement strand
GGTTACTAGATACGACTGAGATAATAGTGGTCAAGACTATTTACATCATCAGTTACTAGATACACTGAGATAATAGTGGTCAAGACTATTTACATCATCAGGCTACTAGATACGTCTGAGATAATAGTGGTCAAGACTATTTACATCATCAGTTACTAGATACGACTGAGATAATAGTGGTCAAGACTATTTACATCATCAGTTACTAGATACGTCTGAGATAATAGTGGTCACGACTATTTACATCATCAGTTACTAGATACGTCTGAGATAATAGTGGTCAATACTATTTACATCATCAGTTACTAGATACGA
>NW_013921507.1:0-214 GCF_000517525.1 Limulus polyphemus | reverse complement strand
TAAAAACTGCCATTCCATCCAATAGTCTGAACACATTTTTAAGTATCGAAATGACTTTCTAACAGTTAGTTGTAATTTGTTTTTCTGTGTTCATCTCTTATTTATCTTTTCTGCATGAATATCATTGGTCTATACACACACTCCCAAATGTATAAACACTTTCAATCGCCATTTTTTCACAAATATTTTATAGACAACAATTATGTATCATAAT
>NW_013921506.1:0-214 GCF_000517525.1 Limulus polyphemus | reverse complement strand
TTCTTACTGACAGTACACATTATCGTTGAATATTGTTTCTTCTTATTGAAAGTACACAGTATCGTTAAATCTTGTGTCTTCTTATTGACAGTACACAGTATTGTTAAATTTTGTGTCTAGTTATTGACAGTACACAGTATCGTTAAATCTTGTGTCTTCTTATTGACAGTACACAGTATCGTTAAATCTTGTGTCTTCTTATTGACAGTACACA
>NW_013921505.1:0-279 GCF_000517525.1 Limulus polyphemus | reverse complement strand
GGGTCACGTGGTTTATAGTACCTTTGGTACGTCTAATAGTATGTTTACCGAGTCATGTGGTTTTATAGTACCTTTTGGTACGTCTAATAGTATGTTTACTGAGTCATGTGGTTTTATAGTACCTTTTGTTACGTCTAATAGTATGTTTACTGAGTCATGTGGTTTTATAGTACCTTTTGTTACGTCTAATAGTATGTTTACTGAGTCATGTGATTTTATAGTACCTTTGTTACGTCTAATAGTATGTTTACTGGGTCATGTGGTTTTATAGTACCTTTG
>NW_013921504.1:0-214 GCF_000517525.1 Limulus polyphemus | reverse complement strand
TCGTGTCTTGAATCATTGTCCAATACGAACAGATGTTATTGCTCAGATTTCATTTATTCTTTGAGTCTTGAATCATTATCCAATACGAATTGATCTTATAACTCAGATTTCCTTTATTCCTTGTGTCTTGAATCATTGTCCAATACGAACAGATGTTATTGCTCAGATTTCATTTATTCTTTGAGTCTTGAATCATTGTCCAATACGAACAGAT
>NW_013921503.1:0-213 GCF_000517525.1 Limulus polyphemus | reverse complement strand
AAGACACAATATTCAACGATAATGTGTACTGTCAATAAGAAGACACAAGATTTAACTATACTGTGTACTGTCAATAAGAAGACACAAGTTTTTACAATACTGTGTACTCTCAATAAGAAGACACACGATTTAGCTATACTGTGTGTACTATATATGAAAAGAACCAAGATTTAACGATACTGTGTACTGTCAATAAGAAGACACAAGATTTAA
>NW_013921502.1:0-236 GCF_000517525.1 Limulus polyphemus | reverse complement strand
CTGGTCTATAAAACATAATAATTAATATTAAGTATCAAAGAGCTAGAAAACTATATTCAATTATTGACAGTAATAGTAAGTTAAAACATAAAGGTAAACCTTAGTAATATATATATATGTTGTTTGTTTTAAGCGGAGAGCTACAACATGGGCTATCTGATCTGTGCCCATCACGGATATCGAACTGCGATTTTTAACATTATAAGCTCTCAGGCTTACTACTGAACTACATAGGG
>NW_013921501.1:0-506 GCF_000517525.1 Limulus polyphemus | reverse complement strand
GTCGTGATTATATTTATTGATATCTCCTGACGAAGTTGTAATAACGGAATATTGAGCTAATAAAGTTATATTCCGGAGATATAGGTCGTGATTATATTTATTGATAACTCCTGACGAAGTTTAAGAGGGGAATATTGAGCTAATAAAGTTATATTCCGTATATATAGGTCGTGATTATATTTATTGATATCTCCTGACGAAGTTGTAATAACGGGATAACTTTATTAGCTCAATATTTTCTGGAGATATAAGTCGTGATTATATTTATTGATATCTCCTGACGAAGTTGTAATAGCGGAACCCCGGAATATAACTTTATTAGCTCAATACCGCTATTACAACTTCGTCAGGAGATATCAATAAATATATTCACGACCTATATAATATTGAGCTAATAAAGTTATAATCTGGAGATATAGGTCGTGATTATATTTATGATATCTCCTGGCGAAGTTTTATAGCGGAAAATTGAGCTAATAAAGTTATATTCCGGAGATATAAGTCGT
>NW_013921500.1:0-446 GCF_000517525.1 Limulus polyphemus | reverse complement strand
GATAAGAAGAGTATCGTTAAATCTTGTGTCTTCTTATTGACAATACACAGTATCCTTATATCTTGTGTCTTCTTATTGACAGTACACAGTATCGTAAATCTTGTGTCTTCTTATTGACAGTACACAGTATCGTTAAATCTTGTGTCTTCTTAATGACAGTACACAGTATCGTTAAATCTTTTGTCTTCTTATTGACACTACACAGTATCGTTAAATCTTGTGTGTGTACTGTCAATAAGGATTTAACGATACTGTGTACTGTCAATAAGAAGACACAAGATTTAACGATACTGTATACCGTCAATAAGAAGACACAAGATTTAACGATACTGTATACTGTCAATAAGAAGACACAAGATTTAACAATACTGTGTACTTTCGATAAGAAGACACAAAATTTAACGACACTGTGTACTGTAAATAAGAAGACACAATATTTAACGATA
>NW_013921499.1:0-576 GCF_000517525.1 Limulus polyphemus | reverse complement strand
TGGACACTAACCGAAATTTTGATAAGTGATTATGAAATAACTATTGGGAATTTTGATAAAAGGATCTCTACTTTGAAAGTCTTACATCAAGGGCATCTTTGTATTGGAATATGAAGAAAAACAATTTTTTTCAAAATTTGTGAAAAAATATTGGCTATAGCCTTTGGTTTTTGGTGAAAATATGAATTTTTTGTGAAAATGGAAAAGAGTGTTTGGGTATTTTTATATTGATTTTTGGGTAAAAAAACGCTTTTTTCCATTTTTCAAAAAAAATTCATATTTTCACCAAAAACCAAAGGCTATAGCCCATATTTTTTCACAAATTTTGAAACAAAATTGTTTTTCTTCATATTCCAATACAAAGATGCCCTTGATGTAAGACTTTCAAAATAGAGATCCTTTTATGAAAATTCCCAATAGTATTTCAAAAACAATTTTTTTCAAAATTTGTGAAAAATTATGGGCTATAGCCTATGGTTTTTGGTGAAAATATGAATTTTTTTGAAAATGGAAAAAGTGTTTTTTTTGGGTAAAAAAACACAGGATATTTTTCTATTAATATAGTGCTTATTTCGT
>NW_013921498.1:0-221 GCF_000517525.1 Limulus polyphemus | reverse complement strand
TGTCTTCTTATTGACAGTACACAGTATCGTTAAATCTTGTGTCTTCTTATTGACAGTACACAGTATCGTTAAATCTTGTGTCTTCTTATTGACAGGACACATTATTGTTAAATCTTGTGTTGTCTTACTGACAGTACACATTATCGTTGAATATTGTATCTTCTTATTGACAGTACACATTATTGTTAAATCTTGTATTTTCTTACTGACAGTACACATTA
>NW_013921497.1:0-214 GCF_000517525.1 Limulus polyphemus | reverse complement strand
GTAAGTTAACTGTTTAAATAAGAGAAATATTAACTTTCTAATTGATTATGAATCTTTCTATTCTGAACTGAGCTCTTAGTCTGCATTTCATTAAATAATTATTTTTAGTCTTAAAATGAATTTCAAACAGGCACTCATTTATGACATCTGAAAACCTTGTTGAGATACTTTCATTCTGTTAACAAACATGTAACTATAGTTCTGAATGTCTATG
>NW_013921496.1:0-214 GCF_000517525.1 Limulus polyphemus | reverse complement strand
CTGAGGAAGATCATTCATGAGGAAAGCCAAGTAGTTCTGAGGAAGATCATTCATGAGGAAAGCCAAGTAGTTCTGAGGAAGATCATTCATGAGGAAAGCCAAGTAGTTCTGAGGAAGATCATTCATGAGGAAAGCCAAGTAGTTCTGAGGAAGATCATTCACGAAGAAAGCCTAGCAGACCTGATGAAGATCATTCATGAAAAAAGCCAAGTAG
>NW_013921495.1:0-213 GCF_000517525.1 Limulus polyphemus | reverse complement strand
AGAGTATAGTTTATATCTTCATTATTACACACAGTACTTGCTACTGAATAACATACCTCCACTGTGGTTCATATACACCAAAGTATAGTGTTTCTCTTCATTATTACACAAAGTACTTGCTACTGAAAAACATACTTCTACTGTGGTTCATATACACCAGAGTATAGTTTATATTTTCATTATTACACACAGTACTTGCCACTGAATAACATA
>NW_013921494.1:0-214 GCF_000517525.1 Limulus polyphemus | reverse complement strand
CTTATTATTAAGAGTACACAGTATCGTTAAATCTTGTGTCTTCTTATTGACAGTACACAGTATCGTTAAATCTTGTGTCTTTTTATAGATAGTACACAGTATTGCTAAATCGTGTGTCTTCTTATTGAGAGTACACAGTATTGTTAAATATCGTGTCTTCTTATTGACAGTACACAGTATAGTTAAATCTCGTGTCTTCTTATTGACAGTACAA
>NW_013921493.1:0-214 GCF_000517525.1 Limulus polyphemus | reverse complement strand
CATCAATTTAGGACCCTCTGGTAAGAAGAAATCGAAAAACAATCAGTAACAAAAAGATACACTGCAGTACACATACGCTTTCAGAAAAAACAATAAAAGTCTAACATAAAACGACCACAAAAGTCGCAAAAATGATAATAGAAGGCTAGAATTTTGCATGTAAATACGCAAGTATGCAACGAACGTTCATACAAAATTTGGAGATGATCCGTTC
>NW_013921492.1:0-214 GCF_000517525.1 Limulus polyphemus | reverse complement strand
GGAATAACGTGAAAAGTTAGTTAAATAAGGAATAACGTGGAAAGTTAGTTAAATAAGGAATAACAATAAGGAATAACGTGGAAAGTTAGCTGAATAAGGAATAACGTGGGAAATGTTGCATGAGCCTGATCTGTAGAAAAGATGCTGTTGGATGAAGAATAAGGTAAAGCTGATCCCCCAGTAACTCGGAGAGGTTACGTTCATGTATCTGTAG
>NW_013921491.1:0-213 GCF_000517525.1 Limulus polyphemus | reverse complement strand
CAACACTGTGTACTGTCAATTAGAAGACACAAGATTTAACGATACTGTGTACTATCAATAATTAAGACAAAATTTACCAATACTGTGTACTGTCAATAAGCAAACACAAGATTTATCAATACCGTTTAATCTCAATAAGAAGACACAAGATTTAACAATACTATGTACTATCAAAAAGAAGACAAGATTTAACGATACTGTGTACTGTCAATA
>NW_013921490.1:0-214 GCF_000517525.1 Limulus polyphemus | reverse complement strand
TCACTTCTACTATATGGTGCTATCGGCTTGTGTCACACTTCTACTATATGGTGCTGTCAGCTTGTGTTACACTTCTACTATATGGTGCTGTCAGCTCACATTTCTACTATATGATGCTATCGGCTTTTGTCACATTTCTACTATATGGCGCTGTCAGCTTGTGTCACACTTCTACTATATGGTGCTGTCAGTTTGTGTTACACTTCTACTATAT
>NW_013921489.1:0-214 GCF_000517525.1 Limulus polyphemus | reverse complement strand
TACCCGGATGATGATGCATCTATCGCAGAATTAGATAGCAACAAAGTTATATACCCGGATAATGGTAAATCTGTCGCAGAATTAGATAGCAACAAAGTTATATACCCGGATGATGGTGAATCTAACGCAGAATTAGATAGCAACAAAGTTATATACCCGGATGATGGTGAATCTAACGCAGAATTAGATAGCAACAAAGTTATATACCCGAATA
>NW_013921488.1:0-211 GCF_000517525.1 Limulus polyphemus | reverse complement strand
ACACAGATCGTTATAATCCTGTGTCTTCTTATTGACAGTACACAGTATCGTAAATCTTGTGTCTTCTTATTGACAGTACACAGTATAGTTAAATCTTGTGTCTTCTTATTGACAGTACACAGTATCGTTAAATCTTGTGTCTTCTTATTGACAGTACACAGTATCGTTAAATATTGTGTCTTCTTATCGACAGTACACAGTATTGTTAAAT
>NW_013921487.1:0-213 GCF_000517525.1 Limulus polyphemus | reverse complement strand
TCGAACTATAATGTTAATGTTGTTCAATGTTGATGTAGATACGACGTTCGGTTTTTATCATACATCTCTTTCTAATTTTACACTTTTATTGCCTGGTTTGTACGACGTTTGGGTTTTATCATACATCTATTTCTAATTTTACACTTTTATTGCCTGGCTTGTACGACGTTCGGTTTTATCATACATCTATTTCTATTTTTATACTTTTATTGC
>NW_013921486.1:0-229 GCF_000517525.1 Limulus polyphemus | reverse complement strand
TATAGGCTGCTAACCACATAACGTTAGTTAGATAGATGGATAGATAATGGAGTTAGGTTAATCGTATAGGCTACTAACCACATAACGTTAGCTAGCTAGTTAGATAGATGGATAGATAATGGAGTTAGGTAACCGTATAGGCTACTAACCACATAACGTTAGCTAGCTAGTTAGATAGATGGATAGATAATGGAGTTAGGTAACCGTATAGGCTACTAACCACATAACG
>NW_013921485.1:0-230 GCF_000517525.1 Limulus polyphemus | reverse complement strand
AAGACACACGATTTAACAATACTGTGTACTATCAATAAAAGACACAAGATTTAACGATACTGTGTCCTGTCAATAAAAAGACACAAGATTTAACTATACTGTGTACTGTCAATAAGAAGACACACGATTTAACAATACTGTGCACTATCAATAAGAAGACACAAGATTTAACGATACTGTGTACTGTCAATAAGAAGACACAAGACTAACGGACTGTGTACTGTCAATAA
>NW_013921484.1:0-214 GCF_000517525.1 Limulus polyphemus | reverse complement strand
TTTTGTATGAACGTTCGTTACATAATTGGGTATTTACATGCAAAATTCTAGCTTTCTATTATCATTTTTGCGACTTTTGTGGTCGTTTTATGTTACTCTTTTATTGTTTTTCTGAAAGCGTATGTGTACTGCAGTGAAGCTTTTTGTTACTGATTGTTTTTCGATTTCTTGTTACCAGAGGGTCCTAAATTGATGATTCTTCACCAAGTTTGGT
>NW_013921483.1:0-212 GCF_000517525.1 Limulus polyphemus | reverse complement strand
AAACAATATTCAACGATAATGTGTACTGTACAGTAAGAAACACAAGATTTAACAATAATGTGTCCTGTCAATAAGAAGACACAAGATTTAAGGATACTGTGTACTGTCAATAAGAAGACACAAGAATTAACGATACTGTGTACTGTCAATAAGAAGACACAAGATTTAACGATACTGTGTACTGTCAATAAGAAGATACAATATTTAACGAT
>NW_013921482.1:0-297 GCF_000517525.1 Limulus polyphemus | reverse complement strand
GACGACACACCAAGGTATCCACCAATGTTTAAAGATGCGTCGCTGATGACGACACACCAAGGTATCCAACAATGTTTAAAGATGAGTTGCTGATGACGACACACCAAGGTATCCAACAATGTTTAAAGATGCGTCGCTGATGGCGACACACCAAGGTATCCAAGAAGGTTTAAAGATGAGTTGCTGATGAGTATACACCAAGGTATCCAACAATGTTTAAAGATGCGTCGCTGATGACGACACACCAAGGTATCCAACAATGTTTAAAGATGCGTCGCTGATGACGACACACCAAGG
>NW_013921481.1:0-214 GCF_000517525.1 Limulus polyphemus | reverse complement strand
CATATGCATGAGGTGTTTATTTATACTCGACTTGTTGTAACTTGATATCGAAGCCACCTAATGGCAGACACTCTTTGTCTAGCATCATAACTAGGAAAAGTAAATTAGTAAGCAATATTAAAAGTTTTTTGTGCAGAAATGTTAAACTTAAAGCTTGAAAACAACTTGGGTATATTTGAGGGTAGACTGTACTAATGTACTACAGAGAGAAAAC
>NW_013921480.1:0-214 GCF_000517525.1 Limulus polyphemus | reverse complement strand
GAAGTTTAACAGTAACAATAATAGTAAATAAGTAGAGGTACGGATGAAGTTTAATAGTAACAATAATAATAAATAAGTAGCGGTACGGTAGAAGTTTAACAGTAACAATAATAGTAAATAAGCAGGGGTACGGATGAAGTTTAACAGTAACAATAATAGTAAATAAGCAGGGGTACGGATGAAGTTTAACAGTAACAATAATAGTAAATAAGCA
>NW_013921479.1:0-866 GCF_000517525.1 Limulus polyphemus | reverse complement strand
TTTTGTTAAAAAACGATACTGTGTACTGTCAATAAGAAGACACAAGAGTCAGTAAGAAAACACAAGATTTAACAATAATGTGTACTGTCAATAAGAAGACACAAGATTTAGTACACAGTATCGTAAAATCACAAGTCTTCTTATTGACAGTACATAGTATTGTTATATCTTCGGTCTTCTTATTGAAAGTACAGAGTATCGTTAAATCTTGTGTCTTCTTATTGACAGTGTACGTACTGTCAATAAGAAGACACAAGATTTAACGATACTGACAATATTTAACAATAATGTGTCCTTTCAATAAGAAGTCACAAGATTTTACGATACTGTTGTACTGGCAATAAGAACAGTATCGTTAAATCTTGTGTGTGTACTGTCAATAAGAAGACACAAGATTTAACGATACTGTGTACTGTCCATAAGAAGACCCAAGATTTAAGAATACTGTGTACTGTCAATAAGAAACTGTGTACTGTCAATAAGAAGACACAAGATTTAACGATACTGTGTCAATAAGAAGACACAACATTTTACGTATACTGTGTACTGTCAATAAGAAGACACAAGATTTAACGATACTGTGTACTGTCAATAAGAAGACACAAGATTTAACGATACTGTGTACTGTCAATAAGAAGACACAAGATTTAATGGTACACAGTATTGTTAAGTCTTGTGTCTTCTTATTGAGAGTACACAGTATTGTTAAATCTTGTGTCTTCTTATTGAGAGTACACAGTATCGTTAAATTTTGTGTCTTCTTATTGACAGTACACAGTATTGTTAAATCTTGTGTCTTCTTATTGACAGTACACAGTATAGTTAAATCTTGTGTCTTCTTATTGACAGTACACAGTATCGTTAAA
>NW_013921478.1:0-213 GCF_000517525.1 Limulus polyphemus | reverse complement strand
ATTTACAACATATCTACATGTGTTTGTTTAAGAACGATTGGATTAAATAGGACGCAATAGCTAGTATGGTTCTATGACCCACTGTTGACTTTAGTCCGCAGCCAATGTGTTTATTAACTCATATATTTACATTATATCTACATGTGTTTGTTTAAGACCGACTGTATTAAATAGGACCCAATAGCTGGTATCGTTCTATGACCCACTGTTGAC
>NW_013921477.1:0-214 GCF_000517525.1 Limulus polyphemus | reverse complement strand
AAGGCAGTTATGGCCGGTTTTGCGTTTTATACAAGTACTTCATCAAATTTCAATGGATCTTCTTGAAATTTTTTATGAAAGTTCGTTGCGTCCTTACGTATATATGTGCACATCTGTAACTTTGTATTATTAGTTTTCCAAATTTTTAGGTCGTTTTTTGTTATTACTTTATTGGCTTTCCTTGAAGCGAATTTGTACTGCAGTGAAGCATTTT
>NW_013921476.1:0-213 GCF_000517525.1 Limulus polyphemus | reverse complement strand
GACCACAAAAGTCGGAAAAATGATAATAGAAGGCTAGAATTTTGCATGTAAATACGCAAGTATGCAACGAACGTTCTTAGAAAAAATTTCGAGAAGATCCGTCCAAATGGAACGAAGTACTGGTACAAAACGCAAAACGTTCCATAACTCCCTTAAAACAAAAAGTAGGAAGGTAAAACTACTGCATATTATTATGCAACGTTAAAGTATACC
>NW_013921475.1:0-309 GCF_000517525.1 Limulus polyphemus | reverse complement strand
TCAATAAGAAGCACTGTCCATAAGAACACACAAGATTTAACAATAATTTGAGAGTACACAAGAAGACACAAGATTTTTGACAGTACACAGTATCGTTATTTAACAATAATGTGTCCTGTCAATAAGAAGACACAAGATTTAACGATACTGTGTACTGTCAATAAGAAGACACAAGATTTAACGATACTGTGTACTGTCAATAAGAAGACACAAGATTTAACGATACTGTGTACTATCAATAAGAAGACACAAGATTTAACGATACTGTGTACTGTCAATAAAAGACCCAAGATTTAACAATACTGTGTA
>NW_013921474.1:0-214 GCF_000517525.1 Limulus polyphemus | reverse complement strand
AGATTTAACAATACTGTGTACTATCATTAACAAGCCACAAGATTTAACGATACTGTGTACTGTCAATAAAAAGACAAAAGTTTTAACGATACTGTGTATTGTCAATAAAAAGACACAAGTTTTAACAATGTTGTGTACTGTCAATAAGAAGACACCATATTTAACGATACTGTGTACTATCAATAACAAGCCATAAATTTAACGATACTGTTTA
>NW_013921473.1:0-214 GCF_000517525.1 Limulus polyphemus | reverse complement strand
GGTATGCCATACAAACTGCATTCGGATCAAGGCCATAGGGAAACAGTGAAGCCCTTAATAAAGTTACTACCACTGATGGGACTGTTATCGATGATAGGACAATTCCCGATGGAGAAGATAAACCTCAGTCACTTTAACTTAAACACGCGCTATAATTCACAATGATTCACGCACTTTACTTACGGTCACTACCGCGCTTGACTCAATTGTCCGT
>NW_013921472.1:0-214 GCF_000517525.1 Limulus polyphemus | reverse complement strand
GAGATGTTTTTTCGTCTCAAGTGAGCAGACGTCATGTATACGTTTATTCACACTAAGTTTTGTTTTTAAATCTTGGATTTTTTACCAAAAAATTGTTCAATTAAGGCCTTGCAAATATCTTAGTGTGATTTAGATTGTGTTACGCTCTTACTCTGATCGTAAAGTAGAACTTTTAACGAACAGAACTACTGATTTGAATATGTGACCCGATAAT
>NW_013921471.1:0-214 GCF_000517525.1 Limulus polyphemus | reverse complement strand
TAGTATGATGGCTATAGTCCTGGTTCGGATTCCTGTGGTAAAATTGTCTCAGGGCATGTATAGTATGATGGCTATAGTTCTGGTTCGGGTTCCTGTGGTATTACTGTGGTAAAAGTGTCTCAGGGCATGGATAGTATGATGGCTATAGTTCTGGTTCGGATTCCTGTGGTAAAATCGTCTCAGGGCATGTATAGTATGATGGCTATAGTTCTGG
>NW_013921470.1:0-214 GCF_000517525.1 Limulus polyphemus | reverse complement strand
GTGCATAACGTCCTGTCACATCACATAGCTTATGTACAGCTTCTGATACTCCTTCGTGATCCAGCACCTTGATACTCACAAGGGTTTGCTGAGATGCAGATTCTATGACAAAGTTGCACTTTTGGCCATCCAGCTTTCCTGTCACATAGATACTATGTGTGCTTGGCATTTTACACTTAGTTGTTGGGACTTCCACGATGGGGGTTGTAGGCGT
>NW_013921469.1:0-374 GCF_000517525.1 Limulus polyphemus | reverse complement strand
GTAACACATCAGTGTTTCGTTGTACCCCTATATAAAGTACAAACACGCCAATGTTTCGTTATATACCCCTATATAAAGTACAAACACGCCAGTGTTTCGTTGTACCCTTATGTAAAGTAGTAACACGCCAGTGTTTCGTTGTATACCCCTATATAAAGTATAAACACACCAGTGTTTTGTTGCATACCTCTATATAAAGTACTAACACACCAGTGTTTTGTTGTATACCCTATATAAAGTACAAACATGACAATGTTTCGTTGTACCCCTATATAAAATACTAACACACCAGTGTTTCGTTGTACCCCTATATAAAGTACAAACATGACAATGTTTCGTTGTACCCCTATATAAAATACTAACACACCAGTGTT
>NW_013921468.1:0-275 GCF_000517525.1 Limulus polyphemus | reverse complement strand
ATAACGATACTGTGTACTGTCACTAAGAAGACACAAGATTTAACGATACTGTGTACTTTCAAGCAAGACATAAGATTTAACGATACTATGTACTGTCAGTAAGAAAACTCAAAATTTAACGATACTGTGTACTGTCAATAAGAAGACACAAGATTTAACGATACTGTGTACTGTCAATAAGAAGACACCCGATTTAACAATACTGTGTACTTTCAATAAGAAGACACAAGATCTAACGATACTGGGTACTATCAATAAGAAGACACAAGATTTAA
>NW_013921467.1:0-214 GCF_000517525.1 Limulus polyphemus | reverse complement strand
GTGGACATCATACAGAACAGAACAGGTAATCTTGTGGACATCATACAAAATGGAACAAGTAATCTTAGTGGACATCATACAGAGCAGAACAAGTAATCTTGTGGACATCATACAGAATGGAACATGTAATCTTGTGAACATCATACACAATGGAACAAGTAATCTTGTGGACATCATACAGAACAGAACAAGTAATCTTGTGGACATCATACAA
>NW_013921466.1:0-409 GCF_000517525.1 Limulus polyphemus | reverse complement strand
TAAAACTTTGTGTATATATATATATATATAGTTTACTTTTGTTTTCAGAAATAAAATTCTGGGAAGTTTCCATATTGGTATTCTGGCTCAAATCGAGAAATTTGATTATCTTTCAGGCCTGTTAGAGCAGGGCGAAAAGAAACAACTGTTAATTCCGCGATGACTCTTAAAGAATAATCCTTAAAATTTCAATTGTGAATAAATAGACTGTGAAGTCAAGGTGGTATAATTAAAAGTTCCTTAAAATCTGGATAAATTTCTAGGGTTTTGTTTCAAGTGTTAAAATCATTACAGACTTTACAGCACTTTAATTTAGTAACTTTTGCAATCGTGTGAGTGGAAAATGGAACGGCACCTTTCCAGGGTTGGGATCACAGGATCCTACTGGGTAAAAGTTTGCTGTGGGGGG
>NW_013921465.1:0-214 GCF_000517525.1 Limulus polyphemus | reverse complement strand
GTAACACTTTAATTCTTTAAACTAATCATGGACAAGTAACACTTTACTTCTTTAAACTAATCATGGACAAGTAACACTTTGTTTATTTGAACTAATCATGTACAAGTAACACTTTACTTCTTTAAACTAATCATGGACAAGTAACACTTTACTTCTTTAAACTAATCATGGACACTTTACTTCTTTAAACTAATCATAGACAAGTAACACTTTG
>NW_013921464.1:0-213 GCF_000517525.1 Limulus polyphemus | reverse complement strand
CATACTCATCTTTAGCCTTACTTGGAACAATTACTCCATGAACACTTAGGATTAACTCTGGTTACCGAATTTATAACCCCCATTCTCATCTTTAGCGATATTTAGTACAATTACTCTACGAACCCCTAGGTGTAACTCTAGTTACAGAATTTTTAACCACCATACTCATCTGTAGCGTTATTAGGTACAACAACTCCACGAATAGCTAGGTGT
>NW_013921463.1:0-214 GCF_000517525.1 Limulus polyphemus | reverse complement strand
TAATGTAATTTTCGAAGATATTAAATATCATAATGGAAAATAACTAAATTTATCAAAAATAACAGGCTTTATGTTTCTTAAACTACATGCATTTATGCATTTATGACACAAATTTTTAGGGATTTCAAAATAATATACTAAAACATAAAAAGTAATAAGTTCAAATCTGGAACAAATATAAATATTGTAATCATTTCTTATATATATCATTTCC
>NW_013921462.1:0-215 GCF_000517525.1 Limulus polyphemus | reverse complement strand
ATCTCCATCAAGTGCATTATGTAGTTAGGACAATACCTTACATCTGTGATCTACATCAAGACCATTATGTAGTTAGGACAATACCTTACATCTGTGATCTACATCAAGTTCATTCTGTTGTTAGGACAATACCTTACATCTGTGGTCTACATCAAGTTCATTATGTAGTTAGGACAATACCTTACATCTGTGGTCTACATCAAGTTCATTATGTA
>NW_013921461.1:0-214 GCF_000517525.1 Limulus polyphemus | reverse complement strand
GGAACACAGCTGATTCAAAGTTACGGCCTTGATCTGAATGCAGTTCGTATGGCATACCAAATCTGAAGAAAAAATCACTAATAGCCGAAGCTACAGTTGTAGCTTCCTGATTTGGTATTGCATATACCTCAGGCTACTTGATGAAATAATTCATCACAACACAAATGTACTTCTTTCCTGTACGACTTTGGGGCAGAGGGCCAGCAATGTCGAC
>NW_013921460.1:0-626 GCF_000517525.1 Limulus polyphemus | reverse complement strand
CGTGTTTTTGTAACGATTGTAGCTATAACGTGTTTTTGTAACGATTGTAGCTATAACGTGTTTTTGTAACGACTGTAGCTATAACGTGTTTTTGTAACGACTGTAGCTATAACGTGTTTTTGTAACGACTGTAGCTATAACGTGTTTTTGTAACGACTATCTACAATCGTTAGGAAAACACGTTATAGCTACAAAAACACGTTATAGAACGACTGTAGCTATAACGTGTTTTCCTAACGACTGTAGCTATAATGTGTTTTTGTAACGACTGTAGCTATAACGTGTTTTTGTAACGACTGTAGCTATAATGTGTTTTTGTAACGACTGTAGCTATAACGTGTTTTCCTAACGACTGTAGCTATAACGTGTTTTTGTAACGACTATAGCTATAACGAATTTTTGTAGCGACTGTAGCTATAATTTGTAGCTATAAGGTGTTTTTGTAACGGCTATAGCTATAACGTGTTTTTGTAGCGACTGTAGCTATAACGTGTTTTGTAACGGCTATAGCTATAACGTGTTTTTGAGCGACTGTAGCTATAACGTGTTTTTGTAGCAACTGTAGCTATAACGTGTTTTGTTAGCGACTGTAGCTATAACGTGTTTTGTAACGACTGTAGCTATAA
>NW_013921459.1:0-331 GCF_000517525.1 Limulus polyphemus | reverse complement strand
GGATATAGTAAAACATCAATAACTACTCCTACTTACAGTTACAGTTAGATATAGTGAACATCAATAACTACTCTAACCTGTAACTGTAAGTAGGAGATATAGTGAAACATCAATAGGGTACTCCTACTTACAGTTACAGGTTAGATATAGTAAAACATCAATAACTACTCCTACTTACAGTTACAGGTTAGATATAGTGAAACATCAATAAGTACTCCTACTTACAGTTACAGGTTAGATATAGTAAAACATCAATAACTACTCCTACTTACAGTTACAGGTTAGATATAGTGAACGATCAATAACTACTCCAACTTACAGTTACAGGAGA
>NW_013921458.1:0-213 GCF_000517525.1 Limulus polyphemus | reverse complement strand
CCAAAAGGTGGAGTTTTATTTTATAAGAAGACGTCATGGCCTTTTAAGATGTTCGGATTTTCTTTGAATAATCTTATTTTTATAGGTAATCTTTGTTTACAATACAACTGAAAAAAAACAAAACAAAAAAAACAGTAAAAGCGAAGCTAACCGAAATCTTTATAACAGATTATAAAATAACTATTGGAATTTTGAAGAACGGATATCCATTTT
>NW_013921457.1:0-214 GCF_000517525.1 Limulus polyphemus | reverse complement strand
GCTGGGTAGTTGAAGATAATGAAAGTGTCATCTACACACCTCCGGGTATATAATGGTCCAAGAGACTGTGAACAATCCACCATCAACCATTGGAGAGCCTAAACTATCTATCAAAGAATCATCTGGATAGTTGAAGATAATGAAAGTGTCACCTACATACTTCCGGGTATATAATGGTCTAAGAGACTGTGAACAATCCACCATCAACCATTGG
>NW_013921456.1:0-214 GCF_000517525.1 Limulus polyphemus | reverse complement strand
GTAAATACTCTACATACTGTACCCTATCACTGGTGCAATAAATACTCTACACAGTGTAACCTATCCCTGGTGTAGTAAATACTCGACATATTGTACCTATCCCTGGTGTAGTAAATACTCTATATAGTGTACCCATATCCCTGGTTTAGTAAATACTCTAAATAGTGTACACTATCCCTGGTGTGGTAAATACTCTACATACTGTACCCTATCT
>NW_013921455.1:0-214 GCF_000517525.1 Limulus polyphemus | reverse complement strand
AAGTGTTTGTAATGGTTAGTGATTTACTAAGTAAAAGGAAATACGTGTTTGTAATGGTTAGTGATTTACTAAGTAAAAGGAAATATGTGTTTGTAATGGTTAATGATTTACTAAGTAAAAGGAAATATGTGTTTGTAATGGTTAGTGATTTACAAAGTAAAAGGAAATATGTGTTTGTAATGGTTAGTGATTTATAAAGTAAAAGGAAATATGT
>NW_013921454.1:0-214 GCF_000517525.1 Limulus polyphemus | reverse complement strand
AATGTAGAAATTGAAAATCACTAGCGTGTTTCTTAATATAGGAAGTGAAAATAGTTTACTTGTTTCTTTATGTAGAAAGTGAAAATCATTAACTTGTTTCTTGATGTAGAGATTGAAAATAATTTACTTATTTCTTGATGTAGAGAGTGAAAATCATTTATTTGTTTCTTAGAGTAGGGAGTGAAAATCATTTACTTGTTTCTTGATGTAGAGA
>NW_013921453.1:0-246 GCF_000517525.1 Limulus polyphemus | reverse complement strand
TCGGCCTCAAGGAGACCAATAGTGGTTGGTGTTGAGCGACGCCCACCAACCCCCATCATGAAAGTCCCAACAGCTAGGTGTAAAATGCCAAGCACACACAGTGTCTATGTGACAGGAAAGCTGGATGGCCAAAGATGCAACTTTGTCATAGACTCTGCGTCTCAGCAAACCCTTGTGAGCATCAAGATGTTAGAAGTACCAGAAGCCATACAGAAGCTTTGTGGTGTGACAGGACATTCTGCGAGG
>NW_013921452.1:0-215 GCF_000517525.1 Limulus polyphemus | reverse complement strand
TATTGTCCTGATGGAAGATCACAGCTATTGTCCTGATGGAAGATCACACCTATTGTCCTGATGGAAGATCACATCTATTGTCCTGATGGAAGATCACACCTATTGTCCTGATGGAAGATCACAGCTATTGTCCTGATGGAAGATCACATCTACTGTCCTAATGGAAGATCACATATATTGTCCTGATGGAAGATCACACCTATTGTCCTGATGGA
>NW_013921451.1:0-214 GCF_000517525.1 Limulus polyphemus | reverse complement strand
GATCTGAATAGAATTTAATCATGCTAATTATGATCTGATTACAACTTAATCATGCTAAATGTGATCTGAATACTAGTTAAACATGCTAAATTTTACCTGAATATAAATTAATCAAATTAAATTTGACCTGAATATAACTTAATCATGTTAAATGTGATCTAAATATAACTTAATCAAACTAAATTTGACCTCAATATAATTTAATCATGTTAAC
>NW_013921450.1:0-214 GCF_000517525.1 Limulus polyphemus | reverse complement strand
AGTACACAGTATCGTTAAATCTTGGGTCTTTTTGTAGATAGTACACAGTATTGCTAAATCGTGTGTCTTCTTATTGAGAGTACACAGTATTGTTAAATATTGTGTTTTCTTATTGACAGTACACAGTATAGTTAAATCTTGTGTCTTCTTATTGACAGTACACATTATCGTTAAATCTTGTGTCTTCTTATTGACAGTACACAGTATCGTTAAA
>NW_013921449.1:0-281 GCF_000517525.1 Limulus polyphemus | reverse complement strand
CACCTGTCTTAACAGATACTTGTGATCACCTGTCTTAACAGATACTTGTGATCACCTGTCTTAACAGTTACTTGTAATCACCTGTCTTAACAGATACTTATGATCACTTGTCTTAACAGATACTTGTGATCACCTGTCTTAACAATTACTTATGATCACTTGTCTTAACAGATATTTATGATCACTTGTCTTAACAGATACTTATGACCACCTGTTTTAACGGATATTTATGACCACCTGTTTTAACGGATATTTATGACCATCTGTTTTAACAGATATTT
>NW_013921448.1:0-214 GCF_000517525.1 Limulus polyphemus | reverse complement strand
CCTTCTTAAACTATATTTTGTCGACTGTTATAAAGGTCTTTTAGTTTTCCTTTAACTAGATTTTGTTGACATTGATATGGGTCGTTTTAGTGAGATTTCAAGTATATTTGGTCGACTGTTATAACGGACTTTTGGTCTTTCTTCCTCTAGATTTTGTTGACATTGATAAGGGTCCTTTTAGTCAGTTTTCCACTAGTTATTTTTGACTTTGAAA
>NW_013921447.1:0-213 GCF_000517525.1 Limulus polyphemus | reverse complement strand
CACAACAATACTTATATTCTAAATGTGTCCAACACACAACAATACTCATCCTATAAACGTGTCTAACACACCACAATACTCATCCCGTAAACGTGTCTACACACCACAATACTCATCCTCTAAACGTGTCTAACACACCACAATACTCATCCTCTAAACGTGTCTAACATACCACAATACTCATCCTCTAAACATGTCTAACACACCACAATA
>NW_013921446.1:0-247 GCF_000517525.1 Limulus polyphemus | reverse complement strand
ACTATACTTGTGTAAAGATACACACTATACTTGTGTAAAGATACACACTATACTTGTGTAAAGATACACACTATACTTGTGTAAAGATACACACTATACATGTGTAAAGATACACACTATACTAACACTATACTTGTGTAAAGATACACACTATACTTGTGTAAAGATACACACTATACTTGTGTAAAGATACACACTCTACTTGTGTAAAGATACACACTATATTAACACTATACTTGTGTAAAGG
>NW_013921445.1:0-214 GCF_000517525.1 Limulus polyphemus | reverse complement strand
GATTACCTTTATTCATTGTGTATTGAATCATTGTTCAATACGAACAGATCTTATAACTTAGATTTTCTGTATTCCTTGTGTCTGGAATCATTGTCCAATATGAACAGATCTTATAACTCTGATTTCCTTTATTCCTTGTGTCTTGAATCATTGTCCAAAACGAACAGATCTTATAACTCAGATTTCCTTTATTCCTTGTGTCTTGAAACATTAT
>NW_013921444.1:0-214 GCF_000517525.1 Limulus polyphemus | reverse complement strand
GATTAATGTTAATACCATTAAAAAGGTACATTTTACACCAAAAGTGGATTAATGTTAATACCATTAAAAAGGTACATTTTACACTCAAAGTGAATTAATGTTAATACCATTAGAAAGGTACATTTTACACCAAAAGTGGATTAATGTTAATACCATTAAAAAGGTACATTTTACACCAAAAGTGAATTTATGTTAATACCATTAAAAAGGTGCA
>NW_013921443.1:0-214 GCF_000517525.1 Limulus polyphemus | reverse complement strand
ATCATCTTCACCTCAGTTCTGCAATATTTTAGTGTCTTTGTATCCACCAGTAGATGGCGCCATATTCACGTATGATAACTTCAGATCAACATCATCTTTAACAAGAATGAAACTATCATCCATTTATCTTCTATAGTATATTGGTATAAACGAAGAAGAACATTCATCAAGTCAGCTGTGAAAAGAATAACTTAGTGAGTGAATGGTAAACTTT
>NW_013921442.1:0-247 GCF_000517525.1 Limulus polyphemus | reverse complement strand
ATTATAGATGGATAGTCGCTGTTAGGTCTTTTATGATAGATGGGTAGTGGCTGATATGTCTTTTAATACAGATGGGTAGTGGATGGTAGGTCTTTTAAAACAAATGGATAGTGGCTGATAGGTCTTTCATTTTATATGGATAGTAGCTGGTAGGTCTTTTAATATAGATGGATGGTAACTGGTAGGTCTTTTATTATAGATGGATGGTAACTGGTAGGTTTTTTAATACAGTTGGATAGTGGCTGGT
>NW_013921441.1:0-311 GCF_000517525.1 Limulus polyphemus | reverse complement strand
GTGTTCTGTTCTTATTGAGTGTCAAGATTTAACGATACTGTGTACTGTACAATAAGAAGACAAGATTTAACGATACAGTGTACTGCTTCTTATTGAACACAATATTCAACGATTATGTGTACTGTCAGAAAGAAAACACAAGATTTAACAATAATGTGTCCTGTCAATAAGAGGACACAAGATTTTACGATACTGTGTACTGCCAATAAGAAGACACTAGATTTAACGATAATGTGTACTGTCAATAAAAAGACACAAGATTTAACAATACTGTGTACTGTCAATAAGAAGACTCAAGATTTAACGATACT
>NW_013921440.1:0-214 GCF_000517525.1 Limulus polyphemus | reverse complement strand
GGTTCGTGATCTCCTTTATTCATTATAAGTGACCTACATTTAAGTAACAACAACTTTTCGGTTAGTAGCATAGGTTCGTGATCTCCTTTATTCATTATAAGTGACCTACATTTAAGTAACAACAACTTTTCGGTTAGTAGCATGGTTCGTGATCTCCTTTATTCATTATAAGTGACCTACATTTAAGTAACAACAGCTTTTCGGTTAGTAGCAC
>NW_013921439.1:0-214 GCF_000517525.1 Limulus polyphemus | reverse complement strand
CTGAAAGTTCTACTTTTCTTAGCTTTTCACAGGACATCATATTTTTCGTTAATCCTGTAGTGTCTTACTTTTGAGTTTTCCGACGAAATTACCACTACCCCATATTTTTTATTCATCTTGACTTAAGAAAGCACTTTTTCTATGTTTCAAAAAATTCGTATTTTCACAGAAACAACAAAGGCTATAGTCCATGTTTTTTTCAAAATTTTAAAAA
>NW_013921438.1:0-214 GCF_000517525.1 Limulus polyphemus | reverse complement strand
ATATCAGAAACAGGAATATTACTAATTTCAGTAACAGACATATTACTGATATCAGAAACAAACATATCACTAATGTCAGGAACAGACATATTACTGATATCAGAAACAGACATATTACAGATATCAGAAACAGATATATTACTAATGTCAGAAACAGACATATTACTAATGTCAGAAACAGACATATTACTATTGTCAGTAGTAGATATATTAC
>NW_013921437.1:0-214 GCF_000517525.1 Limulus polyphemus | reverse complement strand
CATTTATTATTAAAGACCTACCAGTCACTATCCATCTATAATAAAAGACCTACCAGCCACTATCCATATATAATAAATGATCCTACCAGTCACTATCCATCTATAATAAAAGACCTACCAGTCACTATACATCTGTAATAAAAGAACTACAAGCAACAATCCATCTGAAATAAAAGACCTACCAGACACTAACCATCTGTAATAAAAGTCCTAC
>NW_013921436.1:0-260 GCF_000517525.1 Limulus polyphemus | reverse complement strand
TAAGGTTTGATATTTATTAATATCTTAATAAATAAAATATTTAAGACTGTTGGTGTCTTCAATGTAAGAGCATATTTCATGATAATTACTATTTTCTGTTAGAGTATGATATATGAAATGACTGCACAGTAATACAACACTGTGTGTATGATACTCAATGGGACAACAGTCGGGATCTCAACTGTCAAAAAATTCTCTTCCATTTTAAATGGCTTTGATGCGGAAGGTCTAAATCTCTGTAATTTCACCTTCACTTTCTG
>NW_013921435.1:0-214 GCF_000517525.1 Limulus polyphemus | reverse complement strand
AACTACTTTTTATAAACACACGCTATAAACCACAGCGATTCACACACTTTACTTACGGTGCCTACTATTCGCTTGACTCAGTTATCTATATCTTCAATCTATCTGCATATCTATCTATCGCTGGCTTTACTTGCCGGGCTTATATACTAAAAAAGAGGGCGCCTGGCAAACACTCGGACATTCGCGAGGTTCCTCGATAAGTCATGATCCTTCT
>NW_013921434.1:0-848 GCF_000517525.1 Limulus polyphemus | reverse complement strand
CGTTTGAAGACACAAGATTTTTATTGAAAGTACATGGTACCGTTAAGTCTTGTGTCTTCTTAGTGACAGTACACAGTATCGTTATATCTTTTGTCTTGTTATTGACAGTACACACAAGATTTAAAGATACTGTCTTCTTATTGACACCAAGATTTCACTATACTGTGTACTGTCAGTAAGAAAACGCAAGATTTAACAATAATGTGTCCTCTTCTTATTGACAGTACACAGTATGGTTAATTCTTGTGTCACTTTCAATAAGAAACACAGAATAGTTAAATCTTGTGTCTTATACTGTGTACTCTCAGTAAGCACAATATTTAAAATCTTCTTATTGACAGTACACAGTATCGTTAAATCTTGGACTTTCTTATTGACAGTACTAAGATTTTACGATACTGTGTACTGTCAATAAGAAAACACAAAATTTAAGGATACTGTATACTGTCAATAAGAAGACACAAGATTTAAAAATACTGTGTACTCTCAGTAAGAAGACACAAGATTTAACTATACTGTGTACTTTCAATAACAAGACAAAAGATTTAACGATACTGTGTACTGTCAATAAGAAAACTCAAGATTTAACGATACTGTTGTCTTCTTATTGAAGTACACAGTATCTTAGTGACAGTACACAGTATCGTTAAATCTTGTATCTTCGTATTGACAGTTTACAGTATTGTTAAATCTTGTGTCTTCTTATTGAGAGTAAAGAGTATTGTTAAATCTTGTTTCTTCTTATTGATAGTACACAGTATCGTTAAATCTTGTGTCTTCTTATTGACAGTACACAGTATTGTTAAATCTTGTGTCTTCTTACTGAGAGTACACAGTATTTTTAAATC
>NW_013921433.1:0-322 GCF_000517525.1 Limulus polyphemus | reverse complement strand
AGAGCTTCTGGTAACCTGTAATTATTTGCTATCGTCAAATATTGGAGCTTCTGGTAACCTGTAACTATTTGATATCGTCAAATATTGGAGCTTCTGGTAACCTGTAACTATTTGCTATCGCCAAATATTGGAGCTTCTGGTAACCTGTAATTATTTGCTATTGTCAAATATTGGAGCTTCTGGTAACCTGTAATTATTTGCTATCGTCAAATATTAGAGCGTCTGGTAACCTGTAATTATTTGTTATCGTCAAATATTGGAGCTTCTGGTAACCTGTAATTATTTGCTATCGTCAAATATTAGAGCGTCTGGTAACCTGTAA
>NW_013921432.1:0-214 GCF_000517525.1 Limulus polyphemus | reverse complement strand
GTGGTCACAAGTAAATATACACCACCTTTTCAGAAAAAAATGAAAATTTTCACTCATATTCGCATGAATTTATATATTTATAATTTAATTAATATCTAGTAGATCTTTCTTTCACTTCGTGGAGTTCGTTGATCCTTTGGGGCATCGTGAGAATCATCTCGTCAATTTTAGATTGTGGGATTTTCGCCCACTCTTGCTTCAAAACTTGGAGTAA
>NW_013921431.1:0-216 GCF_000517525.1 Limulus polyphemus | reverse complement strand
TATATTGTACTTAGAAATCAAAGTGTAAACATTATATTGTACATAGTGGTCAAAGTGTAAACACCGTATATTACATAGAAGCCAGAGTGTGAACACCGTATAGTACATATAAGCCAAAGTGTAAACAATATGTTGTACAAAGAAGTCAAATCTTAAACACCGTATAGTACATATAAGCCAAAGTGTAAACAGTATATTGTACATAGAAGTCAAAGC
>NW_013921430.1:0-214 GCF_000517525.1 Limulus polyphemus | reverse complement strand
CCAAGCTATTCCTGGTGGTTAAGATGGTAAGTAAGGCCGGAGTGTTACTTGGAAGTGTAGTACAGGCACCATAACTACACTAAGAACCAAGCTATTCCTGGTGGTTAAGATGGTAAGTAAGGCCGGAGTGTTACTTGGAAGTGTAGTACAGACAGCATCACTACACTAAGAACCGAGCTGTTCCTGGTGGTTAGGATAGTAAGTAAGGCTGGAG
>NW_013921429.1:0-216 GCF_000517525.1 Limulus polyphemus | reverse complement strand
AAAGACCCAAGATTTAACAATACTGTGTACTGTCAATAAGAAGACACAAGATTTAACGATACTGTGTACTGTCAATAAGAAGACACTAAGATTTAACGATACTGTGTACTGCCAATAAAAAGACCCAAGATTTAACAATACTGTGTACTGTCAATAAGAAGACACAAGATTTAACGATACTGTGTACTGTCAATAAAAAGGCCTAAGATTTAACAA
>NW_013921428.1:0-214 GCF_000517525.1 Limulus polyphemus | reverse complement strand
CCCACTTGTTATCTCACACGTTCCACTGGTTACCTCACACGTCCTTCTTTTTATGTCACACGTCTCACTTGTTATGTCACACGTCCCACTTGTTGTGTCACACGTCCTACTTGTTATGTCATACGCCCCTTTTTTCATCTCACACATTCTACTTGTTACCTCACACGTCCAATTTGTAATGTCACATGCCTTACTTGTTATCTCACACGTCCTT
>NW_013921427.1:0-470 GCF_000517525.1 Limulus polyphemus | reverse complement strand
CCATGAAAACAATCTTGTATACACAGTATTATCAAATATACCATGAAAACAATCTTGTATACACAGTATTAACAAATATATAATGAAAACAATCTTGTATACACAGTAATAACAAATATACCATGAAAACAATCTTGTATACACAGTATTATCAAATATACCATGAAAACAATCTTGTATACACAGTATTATCAAATATACCCTATACCATGAAAACAAATATATAATGAAAACGATCTTGTATACACAGTATTAACAAATATATAATGAAAACGATCTTGTATACACAGTATTAACAAATATATAATGAAAACGATCTTGTATACGCAGTATTAACAAATATATAATGAAAACAATCTTGTATACACAGTAATAACAAATATACCATGAAAACAATCTTGTATACACAGTATTATCAAATATACCCTATACCATGAAAACAATCTTGTATACACAGTATTAACAAATAT
>NW_013921426.1:0-214 GCF_000517525.1 Limulus polyphemus | reverse complement strand
TAGTTTTGAAAAATTTAGTAAACCACTCATTTGAGAGACTGATTAAAATAATTCTATGTAACAAGGAGAAAAGGATTATCCAAACAATTTCACCTCACACACCTAATCAGTATCTAACGTAGTTTTTATCACAGAAATAAAAGGATACACAAAGTAATATATATTTAAAGAAAATCAGGACAGAATAATATGTACGTGTAATGATTTGTTATTC
>NW_013921425.1:0-246 GCF_000517525.1 Limulus polyphemus | reverse complement strand
TATCTAGATAGTTTATATAAAACTTACATATCTGGATAGTTTATATAAAACTTGCATATCTGGATGGTTTATATAAAACTTACATATCTAGATAGTTTATATAAAACTTGCATATCAGGATAGTTTATATAAAACTTGCATATCAGGATAGTTTATATAAAACTTGCATATCTGGATAGTTTATATAAAACTTACATATCTAGATAGTTTATATAAAACTTACATATCTAGATAGTTTATATAAAC
>NW_013921424.1:0-214 GCF_000517525.1 Limulus polyphemus | reverse complement strand
GTATAGATGGATAGTGACTAGCAGGTCTTTCAATAAAGATAGATAGTAACTGATAGGTCTTTTATTATACATGAATATTGGATGGGAGGTCTTTCATTATTGATGGATAGTGGCTAGTAGATCTTTTATTATATATGGATAGTGGCTTGTAGGTGTTTCATTATAGATGGATCGTGGCTGGAATGTCTTTCATTATAGATGGATAGTGGCTTGT
>NW_013921423.1:0-348 GCF_000517525.1 Limulus polyphemus | reverse complement strand
AATCAGTAACAAAAAGCTTCCCTGCAGTACACATATGGTTTCAGAAAAGCCAATAAAAGAATAACATAAAACGACCACAAAAGTTGCAAAAATGAAAATAGAAGGCTAGAATTTTGCATGTAAATACGCAAGTATGCAACGAACGTTCATACAAAATTTGGAGATGATCCGTCCAAATCGAATGACGTACTGGTACAAAACGCAAAACCTTCCAACCTTCCTACTGTGTTTTTAAAGGAGTTTAAAACTCTGCATATTACTACGCAACGTAAAAGTGTACCTACATACCAAATTTGGTGAAGAATCATCAATTTAGGACCCTCTGGTAACAAGAATCGAAAAACAATC
>NW_013921422.1:0-211 GCF_000517525.1 Limulus polyphemus | reverse complement strand
ATAATAATAAATTACATTAGTTGGGTAGCTTTGTTTAAACAATGTTTTCAACCGTTATCCTGATAATAATAAATTACATTAGTTGGGTAGCTTTGTTTAAACAATGTTTTCAACCGTTATCCTGATAATAATAAATTACAAGAGTCGGGTAGCTTTGTTTAAACCGTGTTTTCAACCGTTATCCTAATAATAATAAATTACATTAGTTGGG
>NW_013921421.1:0-214 GCF_000517525.1 Limulus polyphemus | reverse complement strand
CGATTTAACGATACTGTGTACTGTCAATAAGAAGACACAAGATTTAATGATACTGTGTAAGGTCAATAAGAAGACACAAGATTTAACGATACTGTGTACTTTCAATAAGAAGACACAAGATTTAACGATACTGTGTACTGTCAATAAGAAGACAGAAGATTTAACTATACTGTGCACTGTCCATAAGAACACACAAGATTTAACAATAATGTGT
>NW_013921420.1:0-213 GCF_000517525.1 Limulus polyphemus | reverse complement strand
TGTAGTGGTGTATAGTTTGTTTATTCTCAGTACTTGTTTTGCTTTATGTAGTGATGTATAGTTAGTTTATTCTCAGTACTTGTTTTGCTTTATGTAGTGGTGTACAGTTTGTTTATTCTCAGTACTTGTTTTGCTTTATGTAGTGGTGTATAGTTTGTTTATTCTCAGTACTTGTTTTGCTTTATGTAGTGATGTATAGTTAGTTTATTCTCA
>NW_013921419.1:0-214 GCF_000517525.1 Limulus polyphemus | reverse complement strand
AGTATTGACTAATGGTTAGATGAACAATGTTAGGTATTGGCTAATGTTTAGATGAACAATGTTTGGTATTGGCTAATGGTTAGATGAACAATGTTTGGTATTGGCTAATGGTTAGTTGACCAGTGTTTGGTATTGCCTAACGGTTAGATGAACAATGTTTGGTATTGGCTAATAGTTAGATTAATAATGTTTGCTATTGGCTTATTGTTAGATG
>NW_013921418.1:0-213 GCF_000517525.1 Limulus polyphemus | reverse complement strand
CCATAGCAAGAAAGACTCTAGTGTATGCCAGAGCAAGAAAATCTCTTGTGTATGCCAGAGCAAGAAAGTCTCTAGTGTATGTCATAGCAAGAAAGTCTCTAGTGTATGTCATAGCAAGAAAGTCTCTAGTGTATGCCAGAGCAAGAAAGTCTCTAGTGTATGTCATAGCAAGAAAGTCTCTAGTGTATGCCAGAGCAAGAAAGTCTCTAGTGT
>NW_013921417.1:0-638 GCF_000517525.1 Limulus polyphemus | reverse complement strand
GTTTAACATAACCAAGTTTATTTACACTAAGATAATATCTAGTTTTTAAAAGTGACTCCTAATTACGTGTACATACTCTTTGTTTACCATAAAATAAAGAATGTAAGCTGTAATCCTGTTCCTTCTTCATAAGTTCTGGTGTTCCATATGTTCAGACATATATAATGACATGTTGAGATCGTTCATGCATGTATCTTGAGCTTCCTATGAAAGTGAATGGAAAAATGCACAGCCTACCAATGCCTCTGCCTTCAACTTGTTGATGTTACTAAGATGAATGTAGGAGTCAACAAGCAGTTTATGTTGGTGTATTTTCATGTACATATACCTTTCTGTCTCCACCTTGGCATACATATCAACAGCATACATGATTCGAAATAATTACTTCAACCATTTGCAGCATTGTCAAGATCTGTTCCAACAAAAAGTTGTAGGCTAAGAAATCCATGCATAACACTGTTTTTGTTCCTTGAGCTTGTAGAATTTCAAAGTGGTATTCATCTTCTCCGTGCACACAGATAAGTGGATACTGAAGAGCATCGTAATATCTATGTCTCATTTATCTTCTTTATACAGTTATCTCCAAATTTTAAGGCATTGTCTCTTTTTCCATGTTTCTGGCTATTCACGACCAAGAC
>NW_013921416.1:0-214 GCF_000517525.1 Limulus polyphemus | reverse complement strand
GCCCTGAAGATGCTGGACCCCATTCACCATCTGGGGCTTCGGCTGTGCACCTGTGATTTTCGCACTTCTCCAGTCCAGAGTTTGTACATTAGTCCCACGAACCTTCTCTTCACCTCCGTCGTTTCCAACTTTCTCTACAATATGCTACTAAGCTTCGATCTTTACCACGGCATCCCACCTGGGATTGTGTTTTTCTTCCTCGGCGGGCAATGCT
>NW_013921415.1:0-390 GCF_000517525.1 Limulus polyphemus | reverse complement strand
CATTAACAACATTCCGTATTTAAACAACTACGAAGTCATTAACAACATTCCGTATTTAAACAACTACGAAGTCAATAGCAACATTCCGTATTTAAACAACTACGAAGTCATTAACAACATTCCGTATTTAAACAACTACGAAGTCATTAACAACATTCCGTATTTAAACAACTACCGGGTCAATAACAACATTCCGTATTTAAACAACTACGAGATCAGAATTAATTATGTACCACCATTTAACATTGCGGTTTCTCTTCTTAAAGTATTCGAAACTATCCTTATACCATCGCTCTTACAAAGGTATCTTAAATTAATTATGTACCACCATTTAACATTGCGGTTTCTCTTCTTAAAGTATTCGAAACTATCCTTATACCATCACTCTTA
>NW_013921414.1:0-214 GCF_000517525.1 Limulus polyphemus | reverse complement strand
CCAAGAACAAAATCGCGCTATATACTTTATGGCCGTAAGGATGTTATAATGTGACGATCAATCCCACTATTCGTTCACACAAGAGTAACCAAAAATTTGGTGATGGGTGCTGTTGACCAGCTACCTTCCTTCTAGTCTCTCAGCTCAAAACTAAGGACGTAAAATACACATTACTGGTTTACAAAAGAAGTTTGTGTATATAGAGTACAGAAAC
>NW_013921413.1:0-214 GCF_000517525.1 Limulus polyphemus | reverse complement strand
AGTGAGAAGACTTCCGTGGTTAAAGACCAATAAATGTTTAGTCAGAAGATTTCTGTGGCAAAAGACCAATAAATGTTTAGTGAGAAGACTTCTTTGGTTAAAGACCAATAAATGTTTAGTGAGAATACTTCTGTGGTGAAAGCCCAATAAATCTTTAGTCAGGAGACTTCTGTGGTGAAAAGCCAATAAAAGTTTAGTGAGAAGACTTCTGTGG
>NW_013921412.1:0-229 GCF_000517525.1 Limulus polyphemus | reverse complement strand
TAAGAAGACACAAGGATTTAACAATACTGTGTTCTCTCAATAAGAAGACACAAGATTTAACAATACTGTGTACTGTCAATAAGAAGACACAAGATTTAACAATACTGTGTACTTTCAATAAGAAGACACAAGATTTAACGGTACTGTGTACTGTCAATTAGAAGACACAAGATTTAACTAGACTGTGTATTGTCAATAAGAAGACATAAGATTTAACGATACTGTGTAC
>NW_013921411.1:0-213 GCF_000517525.1 Limulus polyphemus | reverse complement strand
CACCTAGGTGTTCATGGAGTAGTTGTACCAAGTAAGGCTAAAGATGAGTATGGTGGTTACACATTCGGTAACTAGAGTTCACCGAGGTGTTCATGAAGTAGTTGTACCAAGTAAGGCTAAAGATGAGTATGGTGGTTATAAATTCGGTAACTAGAGTTAAACGTAGGTGTTCGTGGAGTTGTTGTACCATATAACGCTAAAGATGAGTGAAGT
>NW_013921410.1:0-214 GCF_000517525.1 Limulus polyphemus | reverse complement strand
TTTATATAATAATATACAGCTGATATTCTACAGTTAATGTATTGTGAACACTTAATATAATAATATACAGTTGATATTCCATGGTTAATGTATTGTCAACACTTAACATAATAATATACAGCTGATTTTCCATGGTTAATGTATTGTGAACACTTAAGATAATAATATACAGCTGATATTCCACAGTTAATGTATTGTTAACACATAATATAAT
>NW_013921409.1:0-214 GCF_000517525.1 Limulus polyphemus | reverse complement strand
AGCTCAATGCTGGAAACTTCGACACAGGGGAGGTGTCACAGCGGGAAAGGCTGGTATCCAGAAAAGTTGTTGGAACTGTGGAAAGCACGGACATTTGAGGAGCCAGTGTAGGAGGAATATTACCAACAAGTCGGCCTCGAGGAGACCAGTAGTGGTTGGTGTTGAGCAACGCCCATCAACCCCCACCTTGAAAGTCCCAACAGCTAGGTGTAAA
>NW_013921408.1:0-214 GCF_000517525.1 Limulus polyphemus | reverse complement strand
AACAAGATTTAACAATATTGTGTCCTGTCAATCAGAAGACACAAGATTTAACGATACTGTGTACTGTCAATAAGAAAACAGAAGATTTAACAATAATGTGTCCTGTCAATAAAAAGACATAAGATTTAACAATACTGTGTACTGTCAATAAGAAGACACAATATTCAACGATAATGTGTACTGTCAGTAAGAAAACACAAGATTTAACAATATT
>NW_013921407.1:0-214 GCF_000517525.1 Limulus polyphemus | reverse complement strand
TTAAATTATCTAGTTATCACATTTCTCCTCCACCTTTCAGCACCTTGGTCATTCCTTAAATAACCTTGTTATCACATTTCTCCTCCACCTTTCAGCACCTTGGTCATTCCTTAAATAACCTTGTTATCACATTCATCCTCCACCTTTCAACACCTTGGTCAGTCCTTAAATTATCTAGTTATCACATTTCTCCTTCACCTTTCAGCACCTTGGT
>NW_013921406.1:0-214 GCF_000517525.1 Limulus polyphemus | reverse complement strand
TCCTTTTTTTTATTATTATTACTCGTAATCTCGGATTTGAAAGATATATATATTGTTGCGTCATCGAGATCACGTGACAATTCTCACGCTATCTTGTTTCTAGAACTATCTTGTTCTTTCATGAATGCTCTAGTATTTACTAGATAGGGTAGGTGGGTATATATAAGAGGGGACAACGTGACGCTGGAAGGTAATGTGTGTGTAGATAGTGAGT
>NW_013921405.1:0-417 GCF_000517525.1 Limulus polyphemus | reverse complement strand
CATTCAAGTGTGCTTGTTAGAGAATAGTTTATTTTAAAACTTCATTCAAGTGTGCTTGTTAGAGAATAGTTTATTTTAAAACTTCATTCAAGTGTGCTTGTTACAGAATAGTTTATTTTAAAACTTCATTCAAGTGTGTTTGTTAGTGAATAGTTTATTTAAAACTTCATTCAAGTGTGCTTGTTAGAGAATAGTTTATTTTAAAATTTCATTCAAGTGTGCTTGTTAGAGAATAGTTTATTTTAAAATTCATTCAAGTGTGCTTGTTAGAGAATAATTTATTTTGAAACTTCATTCAAGTGTGCTTGTTGAGAATAGTTTATTTTAAAAGTTCATTCAAGTGTGCTTGTTAGAGAATAGTTTATTTTAAACTTCATTCAAGTGTGCTTGTTAGAGAATAGTTTATTTTAAAACTTC
>NW_013921404.1:0-214 GCF_000517525.1 Limulus polyphemus | reverse complement strand
CGTATGATTTTTTATTCATATATCTCTACCTGTTCTCTGCTTTACCTTGCAGGCAAACTAGGTTATTTCATTGGACGTCGTTAGAGCATAATTATTAGTTCTTGTATCTTCTGGTAAGATTTATACATATGTCTGTATTTAACTATAATAACTGATAAAACCAATTTCAACGAGGCTACTAAATTCATGGATTTAAATAATTATAATATATAAT
>NW_013921403.1:0-214 GCF_000517525.1 Limulus polyphemus | reverse complement strand
CCTCTTTCTAATAAGTCATGGTAAATAGTTTATATTACGTCTAGTTCCTTCTTTCTAATACGTCATGGTAAATAGTTTATATTACGTCTTGTTCCTTCTTTCTAATAAGTCATGGTAAATAGTTTATATTACGTCTTGTTCCTTCTTTCTAATAAGTCATGGTAAATAGTTTATATTACGTCTAGTTTCTTCTTTCTAATACGTCATGGTAAAT
>NW_013921402.1:0-245 GCF_000517525.1 Limulus polyphemus | reverse complement strand
CATAAATATCCATCATGTCATACACAGCACCAGACTAAAGATTTCATAAATATCCATTATGTCATACACAGATTCTACACCTGTCTAAAGATCTCATAAATATCCATTATGTCATACACAGCACCACAGATTCTACACCGTCTAAAGATTTCATAAATATCCATCATGTCATACACAGCACCACATATTCTACACCAGTCTACAGATCTCATAAATATCCATCATGTCACACACAACACCACAGA
>NW_013921401.1:0-480 GCF_000517525.1 Limulus polyphemus | reverse complement strand
TTACCAATATATGTCGGTTGTCCTGAATAACTGTATAGTTACCAATATATGTCAAGTGTTCTGAACAACTGTATAGTTACCAATATATGTCGGTTGTCCTGAATAACTGTATAGTTACCAATATATGTCAAGTGTCCTGAATAACTGTATAGTTACCAATATATGTCAAGTGTCCTGAATAACTGTATAGTTACCAATACATGTCAAGTGTCCTGAATAACTGTATAGTTACCAATATATGTCAAGTGTCCTGAATAACTGTATAGTTACCAATATATGTCGGTTGTCCTGAATAACTGTATAGTTACCAATATATGTCAAGTGTTCTGAACAACTGTATAGTTACCAATATATGTCGGTTGTCCTGAATAACTGTATAGTTACCAATATATGTCAAGTGTCCTGAATAACTGTATAGTTACCAATATATGTCAAGTGTCCTGAATAACTGTATAGTTACCAATACATGTCAAGTGTCCT
>NW_013921400.1:0-209 GCF_000517525.1 Limulus polyphemus | reverse complement strand
AAATACTTCGTAGATGGACGACTAACAAACAAACCGACAAGAAATCTGTAAATTTCTGGATATAGCTGGAATGTGAAAACAATAAACTCTTTTTCAATAAATATGAACATGTTTGTAAAACAGCCAAAGTATTAGAAGTTATCACACTTGATCAATTCCTAAAATTTAAATGCTTGATGACACTATAGATTCAGAGATGAAAGTGTCCC
>NW_013921399.1:0-214 GCF_000517525.1 Limulus polyphemus | reverse complement strand
TATCAATATCTCTCATTAGAAGACAGAAAGCTAGAATCTGTGACTCACACATATTACTGTCAATGATTTCTCGACATCAATATCTCTCATTAGAAGACAGAAAGCTAGAATCTGTGACTCACACATATTACTGTCAATGATTTCTCGACATCAATATCTCTCATTAGAAGACAGAAAGCTAGAATCTGTGACTCACACATATTACTGTCAATGA
>NW_013921398.1:0-331 GCF_000517525.1 Limulus polyphemus | reverse complement strand
TCTTATACAATAGCCCCGAGAAACTCAGATTTACTCTTGATTAAGTAATATCTTATATAGTAGCCCCCGAGTAACTCAAATTTACTCTTGATTAAGTAATATCTTATACAGTAGCCCCGAGGATATCAGTTTTACTCTTGATTAGGTAATATCTTATACAGTAGCCCCAAGTAACTCAGTTTTACTCTTGATTAGGTAATATCTTATACAGTAGATCTTATACAGTAGCCTCGAGTAACTCAGTTTTACTCTTGATTAGGTAATATCTTATACAGTAGCCCCGAGTAACTCAGCTTTACTCTTGATTAGGTAATATCTTATACAGTAGCCC
>NW_013921397.1:0-423 GCF_000517525.1 Limulus polyphemus | reverse complement strand
ATGACTGATACAACACAGAATAAGTTTTGTAATCAGAAGTAAAATCCAAGATATTAGGTTCTTGTTATAAACAGCTGATGAGGTTTTCATACGTAACTAGTAGAAAGTAAGTTATATGGAAACACCTGTGGACTAGCAATATTGTTTTATGAAGACAAACAGCCAGTAATACGAGTTCTCACGTTGAGGAATTGAAGAATTTTTATTGGTTTTTATCGAGAGGTCGACACCATACAGAACAGTTAAATCCAGTCTTAACGGAACAAAACAGATGGTATAATTTGAAATAACAACAATGGATTATCAGATGTCATCTGTTATACAGTTATGTTATCAACAATGAAAAAGCAAAAAGTAATAAATGTTACAATAAAATAATAGTGGTGAAGAAAATATTAAAATACCAAAAAAAATCACTCATGT
>NW_013921396.1:0-214 GCF_000517525.1 Limulus polyphemus | reverse complement strand
CAAGTTTCTGCTGAAACTCCAATTTATTTTATCGTCTTTTACTGTCGGGTCATGTAGTCGGATGTTGGTGTACTTTGGTGAAAGATTTTCTTGTAGGCAGATTTTGTTAAACAAGACCGATGTTTGTAGATTTACTTTCTTCTTAGAATTCTTCTCAAGAAGACGATAAGCCATCTTAACGTTGGTAGAACAACGGGTAAAAGTTGTAGATAGT
>NW_013921395.1:0-213 GCF_000517525.1 Limulus polyphemus | reverse complement strand
GTACACAGTATCGTTAAATCTTGTGTCTTCTTATTGACAGTACACAGTATCGTTAAGTCTTGTGTCTTCTCATTGACAGTACACAGTATCGTTAAATCTTGTGTCTTTTATTGACAGTACACAGTATTGCTAAATCGTCTTATTTGTGTTTTCTTATTGACAGTACACAGTATTGTTAAATATGTTGTCTTCTTATTGACAGTACACAGTATT
>NW_013921394.1:0-597 GCF_000517525.1 Limulus polyphemus | reverse complement strand
CCAAAGTATAGTGTATCTTTTCATTATTACACACAGGACTTGCTACTGAATAACATACCTCTACTGTGGTTCATATTTCATATACACCAAATATAGTTTATATCTTCATTATTACACACAGTACTTGCTACTGAACAACATACTCCTACTGTGGTTCATATAAACCAAAGTATAGTGTGTCTCTTCATTATTACACACAGTACTTGCTACTGAATAACATACCTCTACTGTGGTTCATATACACCAAAGTATAGTGTATATTTTCATTATTACACACAGTACTTGCTACTTGTATCTCTTCATTATTACACACAAAGATATAAATTATACTTTGGTGTATATGAACCACAGTAGAAGTATGTTGTTCATTAGCAAGTACGTGTAATAATGCAGTACTTCCTACTGAACAACATACATCTACTATGGTTCATATACACCAAAGTATAAAGTGTCTCTTCATTATTACACACAGTACTTGCTACTGAATAACATACCTCTACTGTGGTTAAATATACACCAAAGTATAGTGTATCTTTTTATTATTACACACAGTCCTTGGTACTGAACAACATATTAATACTGTGGTTCATATACACC
>NW_013921393.1:0-215 GCF_000517525.1 Limulus polyphemus | reverse complement strand
CTTGAGGTGACAAAATATGATGCTAGTTATATGTCAGGACAAGATTTGGGTTGTGAGGTAGAGCTTGATTTGAAAAAATATGATGCTAGTTATATGTCAGGACAAGATGTGGGTTGTAAGGTAGAGCTTGATTTGACAAAATATGATGCTAGTTATTTGTCAGGACAAGATGTGAGTTGTAAGGTATAGCTTGATTTGACAAAATATGATGCTAG
>NW_013921392.1:0-214 GCF_000517525.1 Limulus polyphemus | reverse complement strand
GACAGTACACAGTATCGTTAAATCTTGTGTCGTCTTATTGACAGTACACAGTATCGTTATATCTTGTGTCTTCTTATTGACAGTACACAGTATCGTTAAATATTGTGTCTTCTTTTTGAGAGTACACAGTATTGTTAAATCTAGTGTCTTCTTATTGACAGTACACACTATCGTTAAATCTTGTGTCTTCTTATTGACCGTACGCAGTATCGTT
>NW_013921391.1:0-461 GCF_000517525.1 Limulus polyphemus | reverse complement strand
CTTCTTATTGGTGTGTACTGTAATTTAACAATACCACAAGTCTTCTTTACTATCAATAATGTGTCCTGTCAATAAGAAGAAACAAGATTTAACAATACTGTGTACTGTCAATAAGAATACACAAGATTTAACTATACTGTGTGCTGTCAATAAGAAGACAATTGTTAAATCTTCGATAATGTGTACTGTCAGTAAGAAAACACATTGTAAAATCTTGTGTGTTAATAAGAAATACTGGGTACTATCATAAATTTTTATATATAGTACATAGTATTGCTTATTCGTGTGTCTTCTTATTGACAGTACACAGTATTGTTAAATCGTGTGTCTTCTTATTGACAGAACACAGTTTTGTTAAAATCTTGTTTCTTCTTATTGAAACTACACAGTATCGTTAAAATCTTGTGTCTTCTTATTGAAAGTAAACAGTATCGTTGAATATTATGTCTTCTTATTGACAG
>NW_013921390.1:0-214 GCF_000517525.1 Limulus polyphemus | reverse complement strand
AGGTTGTGTCCATATGATATTGCTACTATCGGGTTTAGGTTGTGTCCATATGATATTGCTACTATCGGGTTTAGGTTGTGTCCATATGATATTGTTACTATCGGGTTTAGGTTGTGTCAATATGATATTGTTACTATCGGGTTTAGGTTGTGTCAATATGATATTGCTACTATCGGGTTTAGGTTGTGTCCATATGATATTGCTACTATTGGGT
>NW_013921389.1:0-214 GCF_000517525.1 Limulus polyphemus | reverse complement strand
AGACAGTTTGTTCTATAAATGACGACGAAGTTTTAACATTGTTTACCAGACAGTTTGTTCTATAAATGACGACGAAGTTTTAACATTGTTTACCAGACAGTTTGTTCTATAAACGACGACGAAGTGTTAACATTGTTTACCATACAGTTTGTTCTATAAATGACGACGAAGTGTTAACATTGTTTACCAAAAAGTTTGTTCTATAAACGACGAC
>NW_013921388.1:0-411 GCF_000517525.1 Limulus polyphemus | reverse complement strand
ATACTTGCGTATTTACATGCAAAATTCTAGCGTTTAGTAGGAAGGTAAAACTCTGCATATTACTACGCAACGTTAAAGTGTACCTACATACCAAATTTGGTGAAGAATCATCAATTTAGGACCCTCTGGTAACAAGAAATCGAAAAACAATCAGTAACAAAAAGCTTCACTGCAGTACACATACGCTTTCAGAAAAAGCAATAAAAGAGTAACATAAAACGACCACAAAAGTCGCAAAAATGATAATAGGTTTGTTTTAAAGGAGTTATGGATAGATTTACGTTTTGTACCAGTACTTCGTTACATTTGGACGGATTATCTCCAAATTTTGGATGAACGTTCGTTGCATACATGCGTATTTACATGCAAAATTCTAGCCTTCTATTATCACTTTTTGCGACTTTTGTGGTC
>NW_013921387.1:0-211 GCF_000517525.1 Limulus polyphemus | reverse complement strand
TGGCATATCAGTGTAGTCAGGAACGATGTGGGATTCTTGTTTCATGTTACTGGCATATCAGTGTAGTCAGGAATGATGTGGGATTCTTGTTTCATGTTACTAATGTATTAGTGTAGTCAGGAATGATGTGGGATTATTGTTTCATGTTACTAATGTATCAGTGTAGTCAGGAATGATGTGGGATTCTTGTTTCATGTTACTGGCATATCAG
>NW_013921386.1:0-214 GCF_000517525.1 Limulus polyphemus | reverse complement strand
AAAACTGTGTACTGTCAATAAGAAGACACAAGATTTAACAAAACTGTGTACTGTCAATAAGTAGACACACGATTTAACAAAACTGTGTACTGTCAATAAGTAGACACACGATTTAACAATACTGTGTACTATCAATAAGAAGACACAAGATTTAACGATACTGTGTACTGTCAGTAAAAAAACACAAGATTTAACAATAATGTGTCCTGTCAAT
>NW_013921385.1:0-216 GCF_000517525.1 Limulus polyphemus | reverse complement strand
GGATTATTGTAGCACTAAAACACTCATATCTCATGATTGTAGCACTAAAACACTCGCATCTCATGATTGTAACACTAAAACACTCGCATCTCATGGATTATTGTAGCACTAAAACACTCACATCTCATGCATTATTGTAGCACTAAAACACTCGCATCTCATGATTGCAGCACTAAAACACTCACATCTCATGATTGTAGCACTAAAACACTCACA
>NW_013921384.1:0-214 GCF_000517525.1 Limulus polyphemus | reverse complement strand
ATACAAGAGCTTTTAGAGGATACAAACATAAAATGTAATATACAACAGCTTTTAAAGGATACAAACATAAAATGTAATATACAACAGCTTTTAGAGGATACAAACATAAAATGTAATATACAAGAACTTTTATAGGATACAAACATAAAATGTAATATACAAGAGCTTTTAGAGGATACAAACATAAAATGTAATATACAAGAGCTTTTAGAGG
>NW_013921383.1:0-214 GCF_000517525.1 Limulus polyphemus | reverse complement strand
CCTCTCTGTTCTACTTAACACCCTACTGAAGTAGGCCACCACATGTTCGTTTTCGCCCACTTTCTGAGACAACACTCCTCCAATTCCGACATTACTAGCATCACAATCCAGTATGTACGGCAGTGAGGGATCTGGAAGCCTTAAAAGTGGAGCAGAGGCCAATTTTTCCTTCAACGTCTTGAAGGAATGCTGGCAAGAAACTGTCCATTCAAAC
>NW_013921382.1:0-402 GCF_000517525.1 Limulus polyphemus | reverse complement strand
CTTTATACTGTAACACAGTAGAGTAACAAAACTTTATACTGTTATCACAGTAGAGTAACAAAACTTTATACTGTTATCACAGTAGAGTAACAAAACTTTATATTGTAACACAGTAGAGTAACAAAACTTTATACTGTAACACAGTAGAGCAACAAAACTTTATATTGTAACACAGTAGAGTAACAAAACTTTATATTGTAACACAGTAGAGTAACAAAACTTTATATTGTAAACACAGTAGAGTAACAAAACTTTATATTGATGACAAAACCTTGTCGAAAAAGTGTACATTTGCTATTATGTTAAACTTATATTAAAGTTTTTCTTCATTACCCATTCAAGCCGTCATTATTACAAGATTTTGTGAAACAAACTACACTAACAATACTCTTACCTGTACTT
>NW_013921381.1:0-214 GCF_000517525.1 Limulus polyphemus | reverse complement strand
GTGTCCAGTTGTACTTTTCTGCCATCCCATCGGACTGTGGGTGAAGTGGCGTTGTCCTGGTCTTTCGGATGCCAAACAACTTGCAGCATTCTTGGAACACAGCTGATTCGAAGTTACAGCCTTGATCTGAATGCAGTTCATATGGCATACCAAATCTGAAGAAGAAATCACTAATAGCCATAGCTACAGTTGTAGCTTGCATAATCCATCACCA
>NW_013921380.1:0-214 GCF_000517525.1 Limulus polyphemus | reverse complement strand
ACCATATTCATCTTTAGTCTTACTTGGTACAACTACTCCATGAACACTTAGGTGTAACTCTAGTTTCCGAATTTATAACCACCATATTCATCTTTAGCCTTACTTGGTACAACAACTCCACGAATACCTAGGTGTAACTCTAGTTACCGAATTTATAACCCGTATACTCATCTTTAGCGTTATTTGGTTCAACAACTCAACGAACACCTAGGTG
>NW_013921379.1:0-214 GCF_000517525.1 Limulus polyphemus | reverse complement strand
AATAATATATACAAGACTACAAGTCACAAAAGAACATTATTATTAGAGCTAATTCTACTAATTACTGTGGAGATGTACAGAATGAGGGATTCCAACCAATTTATATTTTTTTATCAGTTCTTTATACTGAATGTTGTAACAGTTAAAAACTTAAGATTATTCAACATGGTCCAATATGTAGATCCCACTGATAGTGAATGTTAAAACGACATGT
>NW_013921378.1:0-376 GCF_000517525.1 Limulus polyphemus | reverse complement strand
AGCTCAGCTTGTTAACATTGTACACAGACTTCTGGCTGTCACTATCCAGCTCAGCTTGTTAACATTGTACACAGACTTCTGGCTGTCACTATCCAGCTCAGCTTGTAAACATTGTACACAGACTTCTGGCTGTCACTATCCAGCTCAGCTTGTAAACATTGTACACAGACTTCTGGCTGTCACTATCCAGCTCAGCTTGTAACATTGTACACAGACTTCTGGCTGTCACTATCCAGCTCAGCTTGTTAACATTGTACACAAGACTTCTGGCTGTGACTATCCAGCTCAGCTTGTTAACATTATACACAGACTTCTGGCTGTTACTATTCAGCTCAGCTTGTTAACATTGTACGCAGACTTCTGGCTGTCACTATAC
>NW_013921377.1:0-214 GCF_000517525.1 Limulus polyphemus | reverse complement strand
GTGAAGCAAGCACACCCGTCTACTATGCAGGATGCAATGGCCAGTGTTCTTGAATTCGAATCCTATGTTAAGTCTAGGACAGAGGTACCAAAGGTGGTACAGTCATCAGGATTCAAGGCCAGAAAAGGTCAGCTTTTAGAGAGGTTTGAAGGATTTTGCTGGCACTGTAACAGAACCTGGGCACAAGAAAGCTCAATGCTGGAAACTTCAACAC
>NW_013921376.1:0-483 GCF_000517525.1 Limulus polyphemus | reverse complement strand
TGTGGTGGGGGGGATAAGTTAGCTTGTTGGATGGAAGAAGTGGATTTTACTGCTAGACTTATTACCTTGTAGTGATGTAAGTGGAAATATGAATTACTCACCAAATTTTTAAAGTATTCTCACATTCTCCAGTTCCTACCCTTCTTTATTCTCACATTCTCCAGTTCCTATCCTTCTGTCCTAACCCATGTAATATAAGTAAAAGATGTTAGAGACACATCAAGAAAAAAGTTATAACTGTATCAATCTGTAGCTATTCATACAGTTGTGATTTTTCCCTTCTTGCACACTACAACAGTGAGCCTTATTTTTTCATACTCATTGCTTCTGCCCCCCAGTGGCACAACGGTATGTCTGCGGACTTATAACCCTACATATTAAGATTATAAATAAACGTTATACATAAAATACACATTTTCAACATTCAAATAATTTTTCACACGTTACTTTATCAAAATACATTAAATTACGAATTCATATAGT
>NW_013921375.1:0-212 GCF_000517525.1 Limulus polyphemus | reverse complement strand
CATTCACATCCATATATATATGGTAAATTAAAACTACTGATTAAACATTCACATCGATATATATATATGGGGAAATAAAACTTCTGATTAAACATTCTCAACGATACACATATACATGGTAAATAAAACTTCTGATTAAACATTCACATCGATATATATGGTAAATGAAAACTTCTGATTAAACATTCATATCGATATATATATGGTAAAAA
>NW_013921374.1:0-214 GCF_000517525.1 Limulus polyphemus | reverse complement strand
ACAAGCCATAAGATTTAACGATACTGTGTACTATCAATAACAGGCCACAAGATTTAACGAAACTGTGTACTGTCAATAAGAAGACAAAATATTTAACAATAATGTGTACTGTCAATAAGAAGACACAAGATTTAACGATACTGTGTACTATCAAAAACAATCCATAAGATTTAACAATACTGTGTACTGTCAATAAGAAAACACAAGATTTAAC
>NW_013921373.1:0-465 GCF_000517525.1 Limulus polyphemus | reverse complement strand
GAACGATTCAACAATCTACGCTGTTCGTTCTCTATTTACAACCCAACAAGTAACACCAGAAGAAACGATTTAACAATCTACGCTGTTCGTTCTCTATTTACAACCCAACAAGTAACACTAGAAGAAACGATTCAACAATCTACGCTGTTCGTTCTCTATTTACAGCCCAACACATAACACCAGAGAACGATTCAACAATCTACGCTGTTCGTTCTCTATTTACAGCCCAACAAGTAACACCAGAAGAACGATTTAACAATCTACGCTGTTCGTTCTCTATTTACAACCCAACACATAACACTAGAACAATCTACGCTGTTCGTTCTCTATTTACAACCCAACACATAACACTAGAACAATCTACGCTGTTCGTTCTCTATTTACAACCCAACAAGTAACACCAAAGAACGATTCAACAATCTACGCTGTTCGTTCTCTATTTACAGCCCAACAAGTAACACCAAA
>NW_013921372.1:0-272 GCF_000517525.1 Limulus polyphemus | reverse complement strand
TTTGACGCAAAAGAGTTGTTCATCAAAATAAGCACTATCCGATATTTTACTATTGAAAAACTGAGACATTATTGCGTCTAAAAAAAATATTATGTCCCGTGAAAATATAAACAAAAATTAACTTTCGCTAACCCAGAACAAAAATAATCTAAAAGGTGGAGTTTATTTCAGAAGAAGACGTCATGGCCTTTTAGATGTTGAGATGTCCTTTGAATAATATTAATTTTAAAGCTCTTCTTTGTTTATAATATAAGTGAAGACAAAAAAAAACA
>NW_013921371.1:0-213 GCF_000517525.1 Limulus polyphemus | reverse complement strand
GGCAAGGAAACAACTGAGCAGCGTCCGGGTCGTCCTGGTCCATCGGAGAGGACAAAAAGGGCTGTCAAGAGGAACATCGAAATGGATTCCAGATTAACGACTGCAGAAGTGGCCAAAGTTGGTGGGATGAGCCCGAAATCTGTTCAACGGATTCTCCACAGATTGGGTTATCGTCGCAGAGCAGCTAGACGGAAGCCCTTATTAAGATCTGCC
>NW_013921370.1:0-214 GCF_000517525.1 Limulus polyphemus | reverse complement strand
CGTTAAAACTTCGGTAACTAGAGTTAAACCGAAGTGTTCATGGAGTAGTTGTACCAAGAAGACTAAAGATGGGTATAGTGGTTATAAATTCTGTAACAAGAGTTACACCTAAGTGTTCATGGAGTAGTTTTACCAAGTAAGATAAAAGATGAGTATGGTGGTTATAAATTCGGTAACTAGAGTTACACCTAGGTATTCGTGGAGTTTTTGAACC
>NW_013921369.1:0-405 GCF_000517525.1 Limulus polyphemus | reverse complement strand
GTATCCAACTAGAAGAATGGACTTGGTGATCTACAATGGTAATGTAATTAAATATCCAACTAAAAGAAGGGACTTGGTGATCTACAGTGGTAATGTAATTACATATCCAACTAAAAGAAGGGACTTGGTGATCTACAGTGGTAATGTAATTACATATCCAACCAAAAGAAAGGACTTGGTGATCTACAATGGTAATGTAATTAAATATCCAACTCCCTTCTTTTTTACCACTGTAGATCACCAAGTTTACATATCCAACTAAAAGAAAGGACTTGGTGATCTACAGTGGTAATGTAATTACATATCCAACTAAAAGAGGGACTTGGTGATCTACAGTAGTAATGTAATTACATATCCAACTAAAAGAAAGGACTTGGTGATCTACAGTGGTAATGTAATTACATA
>NW_013921368.1:0-214 GCF_000517525.1 Limulus polyphemus | reverse complement strand
CAAGACAGAACAGGAGAAAGACCAAGATTTGAAGCCAATGGTTGATTTCCTAAAAGCAAGTGTTTTGCACCCTGCTTGGGAGAAGGTGTCTAGTCTAAGCCCTGTGATAAAGCACTATTGGGCGCAATGGGAGCAGTTGAAGCTTGAAAATGGTATTCTTGTCTGGAGATGGGAAACTACAGATGGGAAAGTGACGACTTGGCAAACAGTTATG
>NW_013921367.1:0-213 GCF_000517525.1 Limulus polyphemus | reverse complement strand
ACAGTGTACAACTTTCACGGATGTAAATCATAGTTATATACGTTCAACAGTGTACAACTGTCACGAATGAAAACCATGGTTGTAGAGGTTCAACAGTGTACAACTAGCACGGATGTAAATTATAGTTATATATGTCAAACAGTGTACAATTGTCACGAATGTAAATCATTGTTATATGTGTTCAACAGTGTACAACTGTCACGGATGTAAATC
>NW_013921366.1:0-238 GCF_000517525.1 Limulus polyphemus | reverse complement strand
ATATTTTTCGTCAATGCTATAAAGTCTCAATTTTCAAGATTCCGACGAAATAAGCACTATAGGATATTTTTCTATTAATTTTGCGTCAAAAAAACCTTTTTTCCATTTTCCAAAAAAAATTCATATTTTCACCAAAAACTAAAGGCTATATCCCATGTTTTTTCCCAAATTTTGAAAAAAATTGTTTTTCTTCATATTTCAATACAAAAATGCCCTTGATGTAAGACTTTCAAAATAG
>NW_013921365.1:0-285 GCF_000517525.1 Limulus polyphemus | reverse complement strand
ATTAGTATAAAGTTATGTTTACCAAAATCCTTTGATGTCATATGTAGAACCTGTGTTTTACTTTATAATAATGCCATTTGTTGTCAGTTGTGAAACCTGTGTTTTACTTTCTACCAACATTCTTTGTTGTCAGATGTAGAACCTGTGTTTCATTTTATACTAATTTCTTTTGTTGTCAGTTGTGGAACCTGTGTTTTACTTTCTACCAACATCCTTTGTTGTAGGATGTAGAACATAAAGTAAAACACAGGTTCTACATCTGACATCAAAGGATGTTGGTATAAA
>NW_013921364.1:0-214 GCF_000517525.1 Limulus polyphemus | reverse complement strand
TTCTGTGTACTGTCAATAAGAAGACACAAGATTTAACGATACTGTGTACTGTCAATTAGAAGACACAATATTCAACGATAATGTGTACTGTCAATAAGAAGGCACAAGATTTAACAATAATGTGTACTGTCAATAAAAAGACACAATATTTTACGATACTGTGTACTGTTAATAAGAAGACACAAGATTTAACGATACTGTGTACTGTCAATAA
>NW_013921363.1:0-214 GCF_000517525.1 Limulus polyphemus | reverse complement strand
ACTATTAGTTTGGTCCATATAATGTACTATTAGTTTGGTCTATATAATGTAATACTGGTGTTGTCCATATAATGTACTACTGGTATGGTCCATATAATGTACTATTAGTTTGGTCCATATAATGTACTATTAGTTTGGTCCATATAATGTGCTATTATTTTGGTCTATATAATGTAATACTGGTGTTGTCCATATAATGTACTGTTAGTTTGGT
>NW_013921362.1:0-376 GCF_000517525.1 Limulus polyphemus | reverse complement strand
CTTTCTATTACTGTCTATCGTATATTTGATGTATATCTACTTCTCTCTATTGCTGTCTATTGTATATTTGATGTATATCTACTTCTTTCTGTTACTGTCTATCGTATGTTTGATGTATATCTACTTCTTTCTATTACTGTCACATCAAACATACGATAATATCCTACTTCTTTCTATTACTGTCTATCTATATTTGATGTATATCTACTTCTTTCTGTTAATGTCTTTTGTATATTTGATGTATATCTACTTCTTTCTATTACTGTCTATTGTATATTTGATGTATATCTACTTCTTTCTGTTACTGTCTATTGTATATTTGATGTATATCTACTTCTTTCTATTACAGTCTATCTTATGTTTGATGTATATCTAC
>NW_013921361.1:0-213 GCF_000517525.1 Limulus polyphemus | reverse complement strand
GAACCTGTGATTCACTTTATACTAATTTTTGTTGTTGTCAGTTGTGGAACATTTGTTTTACTTTATAAAACATCCTTTGTTGTCAGATGTAGAACCTGTGTTTCACTTTATACCAACATCCTTTGATGTCAGATGTAGAACCTGTGTTTTACTTCATACCAACATCCTTTGTAGACAGATGTAGAGCCTGTGTTTCACTTTATACTAATGTCT
>NW_013921360.1:0-213 GCF_000517525.1 Limulus polyphemus | reverse complement strand
TAAGGTACTCACCCGGTTCAGGACTCTGCTGTCGGTATTTAAAACAGCTATCATGTCTATTCCATCTAGCCATGGCTGTTGTGTTTGTAAGGTACTCACCCGGTTCAGGACTCTGCTGTCGGTATTTAAAACAGCTATCATGTTTATTCCATCTAGCTATGGCTGTTGTGTTTGTAAGGTACTCACCCGGTTCAGGACTCTGTTGTCGGTATT
>NW_013921359.1:0-214 GCF_000517525.1 Limulus polyphemus | reverse complement strand
AAAAAGTGATACATTTATATGTATTTAACTCAATGTGAATAGTTAAAAAAATAATTAAGAATACAAGAAGCCTGAAACCACAGGTAGAGAAACAATGAACAATTTTATAATGTGTATTACAAACAAAGTTTTTAGTATCCATGCATATTATTCTGTCCTGATTTTGTGTTAAGTATATTTTACATTTGTATCCTTTGATTTCACTGGGAAAAAA
>NW_013921358.1:0-213 GCF_000517525.1 Limulus polyphemus | reverse complement strand
TCGAATTCCTGTGGCTTCCTTCGCACCGGATCACTCCTATTACTGACATTCATATCTGGGATGTGACTTCTAATAGGACTGAATATGTCTGCATTAGGGTTTAGCTGCGGGACTCTGTAAGGGGCTTGCCATTGTCTGGGGCTGATTAAGTCGATGGTCAATGTATCCTCCTTGTGTAACACACAACAAATCGTTCTTTAACGTATCTAATTC
>NW_013921357.1:0-1619 GCF_000517525.1 Limulus polyphemus | reverse complement strand
CTCATCTTTACCCTAACTTGGTACAACTACTCCACGAACACTTAGGTGTAACATTAGTTACCGAATTTATAACCACCATATTCATCTTTATCCTTACTTGGTACAACTACTCCATGAACACCTAGGTGTAACTCTAGTTACCGAAAACACATGCGCTAACTAGGTGTGCATGGAGTAGTTGTACCAAGTAAGGCTAAAGACGAGTATGTTGGTTATAAATTCAGTAACTAGAGTTACACCTAGGTGTTCATGGAGTAGTTGTACCAAGTAAGGCTAAAGATGAGTATGGTGGTTATAAAGCTAAAGGTAAGTATGGTGGTTTTCTTGGTACAACAACTCCACGAACACCTAGGTGTAACTCTAGTTACCTATGGTGGTTATAAATTCGGTAACAAGAGCTATGCCTAGGTGTTCGTGGAGTTGTTGTACCAAATAACCCTAAAGATGAGTATGGTGGTTAAAAATTCTGTAACTAGATCTACACCTAGGTGTTCGTGGAGTTGTTGTATTCCAAATAACGCTAAAGATGAGTATGGTATTTAAAAATTCGTTTCTGGAGTAGTTGTACCAAGTAAGGCTAAATATGTGTATGGTGGTTATAAATTTTGTAACTTGAGTCACACCTAGGTGTTCATGGATTAGTTGTACCAAAAAACGCTAAAGATGAGACCTAGGTGTAACTCTAGTTATAGAATTTATAACTACCAAACTCATCTTTAGCCTTACTTGGTACAACTACTCCATGAACACCTAGGTGTAACTCTAGTTACCGAATGTGTAACCCCCATACTCATCTTTAGCGTTATTTGGTACAAGGTGTTCGTGGTGTTGTAAGTGTAACTCTAGTTTCCCGAACTTGTAACCACCATACTCATCTTTATCGTTATTTGGTACAACAACTCGACGAATACCTAGGTGTAACTGTAATTAGAGTTACACCCAGTTGTTCAGGGAGTAGCTGTACCAAGTAAGGCTAAATATGAGTATGATGGTTATGAATTCTGTAACTATATTTACATCTAGGTGTTCATGGAGTAGTTGTACCAAGTAAGGCGAAAGATGAGTATGGTGGTTATAAATTCGGTAACTAGAGTATGGTGGTTATAAATTTAAGGCTAAAGATGAGCTTGGCACAACTACTCCATGAACCTATATGTAAATATAGTTACCGAATTTATAACCATCATACTCATCTTTAGCGTTACTTGGTACAACTACTCCATGAACACCTAGGTGTAACTCTAGTTACAGAATTTATAACCATCATACTCATCTTTAGCCTTACTTGGTACAGCTACTTTATGAACAACTAGGTGTAACTCTAATTACAGAATTTATAAGCACCATACTCATCTTTACTTAAGTGTTCATGGAGTAGTTGTACCAAGTAGGGCTTTAACTCTAGTTACCGAATTTATAACTCCCATACTCATCTGTATCGTTATTTGAGTTACACCTAGGTATTCGTGGAGTTGTTGTACCTAGTTACCGAATTTGTATCCAACATACTCGTCTTTAGCATTATTTGGTACAACAACTCATCGAATACCTAGATGTAACCCTAGTTACCGAATTTATAACCACCATACTCATCTTTAGCCTTACTTGGTACAACTACT
>NW_013921356.1:0-213 GCF_000517525.1 Limulus polyphemus | reverse complement strand
CGTTTTAAGGGAGTTATGGAAGTTTTAGCGTTTTGTGCTTTTACTTCGTCCCATCTAGACGAATCTTCTTCAAATTTAATATGAAGATTCGTGGAAACCTTGAGCATCTACATACAAAATTCTAACTTTCTAGTTTTAATTTACGATTCTTGTGGTCGTTTTATGTTACTCTTGTATTGGTTTGCCTGATAGCATATGTGTACTGAACTGAAG
>NW_013921355.1:0-258 GCF_000517525.1 Limulus polyphemus | reverse complement strand
TTAGCGTTATTTGGTACACTAACTCCACGAACACCTAGATGTAACTCTAGTTACCGAATTTTTAACCACCATACTCATCTTTAGCCTTACTTGGTACAACTACTCCAGGAACACTTAGGTTTAACTCTAGTTACCGAAATTATATCCCCATACTCATCTTTAGCGTTATTTGGGACACTAACTCCACGAACACCTAGATGTAACTCTAGTTACCCAATTTGTAACCACCATACACATCTTTAGCATTATTTGGTGCAA